>NC_037679.1:54309231-54370595 GCF_003255815.1 Theropithecus gelada | reverse complement strand
CCTTCCTCTCTCTTACTCTCTCTCTTACTCTTTCTCTCTCTTTCTCTCTTTCTCTCTTTCTTTCTTTCTCTCTCTCTCTCTCTCTCTTTCTTTCTTTCTCTCTCTCTCTCTCTTTCTTTTCTTTCTCTTTCTTTCTTCGGACTCTTGCTGTCGCCAGGCTGGAGTACAGTGGCACAATCTCGGCTTACTGTAACCTCTGCCTTCCGGATTCAAGCGATTTTCCTGCCTCAGCCTCCCGAGTAGCTGGGACTACAGGCACGTGCCACCACGCCCAGCTAATTTTTGTATTTTTAGTAGAGACGGGGTTTCACCATGTTGGCCAGGATGGTCTTGATCTCTTGACCTTGTGATCTGACCGCCTTGGCCTCTCAAAAGTGCTGGGATTACAGGCGTGAGCCACCTCTCTCAGCCAATAGCCCATATTTTATCCCCATCTTTTTTTTCTTGAGACAGAGTCCCACTCTGTCGCCCAGGCTGGAGTGCAGTGGCACAATCTCGGCTTATTGCAACCTCCGCCTCCCAGGTTCAAGTAGTTCTCCTGCCTCAGCCTCCTGAGTAGCTGGGATCACAGGCACTGGCCCCCATACCCAGCTAATTTTTGTATTTTTAGTAGAGACAGGGTTTCACCATGTTGGCCAGGCTGGTCAGGAACTCCGTACCTCATGTGATGCGCCGGACTCGGCCTCCCAAAATGCTGGGATTACAGGTGTGAGCCACCGCACCTGGCCCTCATCCCCATCTTAGTGGTAGTGTGAGATGACACTGCCGAATAAAAAGGCAGGCAGTGTGCATGGAGATGATCAGAAGCTGTTCTTCTTCCGCAGGCAGACTCAGAAAATAAAGAGGAAGTTAGTCCTCTTGGGTCGAAGGCTCCCATCTGGATTCCAGATACCAGAGCCACAATGTGTATGATCTGCACAAGTGAATTTACTCTCACCTGGAGACGACACCACTGCCGGGCCTGTGGAAAGGTTGGCGAGGATAACACCCATCTCCATTGTGGTCTTCACTGTCTCCAGGCTGTACATAGTGAGGAAGCATATTTCCCCTCGTAAACCATTATAGTTCAAGAATAACAATAACAATTATGTTAATGGTAGAAAACATGAATGGTGTTTTCTCTAAATATTTAGGGGCAGGGGGAATCTTCTTAGTGAACTTCCACCCTCCTACTTCAGAGTTACATTAGAACATCAGTAATAAATAACTTTGATTCAAAAACAAAATCTAACAAATCCACAATTAAATCAGCCCTCACATTTACAGCTATTATTTAAACTGCATCTCTCTAGTACTAAGTATCTATAGTATTCAGTAGGGGGAATGTTCAGCGTTGAAGTTATCCCTAGTGATGTTTCTAAGCCTTCATGATCTCATTAGTAAAATGGGTGTAGAAACAGTGACATCAGAGAGTTACTCTAAAGATTAAATGAGGTTCTATTTAAAGAGCATTTAGTACGGAGCCCAAAAACTTGGTAGAGGAGCAGAGACGTGGTCGTTGCTGCAGCAGTGATGATTATGATGGTGACAATGATGGTGATCAGTATACCTCACAGGCTTTTTTGCATGCCAGGTACTGTTCTTTTTTTTTTTTTTTGAGACGGAGTCTGGCTCTGTCGCCCGGGCTGGAGTGCAGTGGCCGGATCTCAGCTCACTGCAAGCTCCGCCAGGTACTGTTCTAAGCATTTTGCATGTATTAATTCCTTGACTTTATTATTTTATGTAGTCAGCTCTCTGTAAGTAATCATCTGTTGCCCCTTCATCTTTCAAGGGTGGTACCATGCATTAGTTCACTATATGCTTGAACTCCTTAGAGTTGTTATTGAGACAAAGTGAGACTCAGTGACTCTGAAACTGTTTTGAAAAGTGGATGGCACTGTAAATTGTAACATACTTTATGGTTTGGAAACACAAGTTATTCTAATGAAATTAATGGAGTAATTCCAATGTGTTTTCAGATTGTATGCCAAGCTTGTTCATCCAATAAGTATGGCTTAGATTACCTGAAAAATCAACCAGCAAGAGTATGTGAACATTGTTTCCAAGAACTGCAGAAATTAGGTAATATATAAGTAAAGATTTAACTGAAAAGTCCTTTATTCCTCAGATGTTTTCAAACAACCTTCTGACAGAAACACCTTCGGTACATTAGCAATATGATTGTTGATATTTATCTCCAAATTTATAGTAAGCTTTCTTAATCATATTTTGTTGTAATTCTGGGAGAGGTTGGGCTGAAATTTGGTTTTAGTCTGTATAAAAAGTTTTGCTAAGAAAACTGTAGAAATGTAATTACAGGGTAAAACACTTGAAACAGTAAAAGGGAACTTTAACTTTCAAGTAATTTTGAAGTGTCTATAGTTTCACATGATAGCATGCTCATTACAAATCATTTTACCTATATGTAAAGTAATTCTCTGTGGAAGCGTATTAGGTGGCACTTCGTTAGCTTAATTCTAGTCAGTTGAACTGATTCAGTGAGATTTTAATGTACATCTGAATGTGCAGCTTTTTGACCAAACACGAAATGATACTTCCTATTTCCCTGCTCCTTATTTGTAGGTGTCCTCCAGTAAAATGAATGCAGCTTAACAGGACTGCTCAGGTCTATGTTTTGGGAAAAGATTTTTAGTTAAATTCCTGAAACCTGTAGGATCTAAATTTTATTTATTTATTTACTTATTTATTTTGAGATGGGGTCTTCCACTGTTGCCCAGGCTGGAGTATAGTGACGCAATCTGCAACCTCCACCTCTCAGGTTCAAGCGATTCTCCTACCTCAGCCTCCTGAGTAGCTGGGATTACAGGCACACGTGACCATGCCTGGCTACTTTTTGTATTTTAGTAGAGATGGGGGTCTTACCATGTTGACCAAGCTGGTCTCGAACTTGTGACATCAAATGATCCACCTGCCTCAGCCTCCCCAAGTGCTGGGATTACAGGCATAAGCCACCACGCCTGGCCAGGATCTAAATTTTTAAAAGTCTGTTCTTCATTTCCCTGAAGGATAGCTTTTTATTAGCAAGGAGGAATTTCTAAGTGGATGACATGATATTTCAGAGTGCACATATTTCTAGATTAATAATTTATTGTCTGTATACATTTTCCAAGAAGACCCATCCATCTCTTCCTTTATGTTCCTCCCGTTAGTCTGGGTATATGGTATAAACTGCAGACATTCAAAATTCGTCTTTGAATTCTCCTTCCTCATCACCTATACACATTTGGTTAGTAACTCTTGTCAATTTTATCGTCAAAAATCTTTGTCTTGATTTCTCCATCCCAGCCCTAATAAGGCCTTTGTTATCTCTCATCTAGACAACTATAACAATTTCCTAACAAGTTTTCCTGCTGTTAGTCCTTTCTCCTTAGTACTGCCAGATATAATCAGTTTTTCCAAATTTAATCTGCTCATGTCACTCCCCAGTCTAAAACATATAAACAACAGTCCAGTTTCCTTCAAACCAGCCCCCTTTTTAAATCTGGTCTCATTATTCTCCAAATAGATGATTTAATTTCATACCTCTCTGCCTTTGCTCACACTGACCTCTTGGTGTGCAGTGTTCCTCCTGTTTATTTTAACCTGGCAAATTCCTACTTATTCCTTCATGACCAACTTTTATTTTATTTTATTTGTTTGTTTGTTTGTTTGTTTTGAGATGGAGTCTCGCTCTGTCGCCCAGGCTGGAGTGCAGTGGCGCGATCTCGGCTCACTGCAAGCTCCGCCTCCTGGGTTCCCTCCATTCTCCTACCTCAGCCTCCTGAGTAGCTGGGACTACAGGTGCTCACCACCACGCCCAGCTAAATTTTTTGTATTTTTAGTAGAGACGGGGTTTCACCGTGTTAGCCAGATGGTCTCGATCTCCTGACCTCTTGATCCGCCCACCTTGGCCTCCCAAAGTGCTGGGATTACAGGCGTGAGCCACCATGCCCGGCCAGCCAACTTTTATCTTATTATCTTCTCAGGTTTCCCTGAACCTCTACAATCAGAATTCATTACTTCTTCATCCATATCCAATAGCCCCTTTTTAACTACTTTGTTCATTGGAGTTGGTCTAGTATCTAAACACTTAACAATACCAGGGTTCTTTGGGGTTTATGTCAGTAGGGAAGGTTTTTTGGATATTTTTTTTTTAAGTTGGTAGTATAGTCACATTTCATAATTCTAAAGGCACGCAAGAGTAATCCTTTCACATGGTTTAAAGTTCAAAAAGTATAAAACCATAGAGAGTAGAAAGTCTGCCTTCCACTCAGCTCCCAGCCATCCATTGTCCTTTTCCAGGAGCTATCAATGTTGTTTCTTAGTGTCCTTCCATGGATATTTTATGCAACAGTATTATGGATTTGAATGAAATTGAATTGCAAAATGCTGAGCATTGCCTACAAAGTGTGCCTGGTTTGTTCTAGATCACCAGCACTCCCCTAGGATTGGATCTCCTGGAAATCACAAATCTCCTTCAAGTGCCTTATCATCAGTCTTACATAGCATTCCATCAGGGAGGAAACAGAAAAAAATCCCAGCTGCTCTCAAAGAAGTAAGTGTTTCCATTAAACTTGCAATGTGATAGAGGCTGAATTATTCATATGCATATAATACACTGTTTTTCTTTCATAAAGGAAGATGTCATTTCCCACAACTATTAAGTCATGAATTTTAATACTGATGATGGATGTGGCGGATGCCTCACAGTCTTGCTTGGTCTCCCGTCTGACCTAAGTCATTTAGAAAATGGCTGTTGAAAGGTTTAGAGAACATTTAATAGCAGTGATAGAAGGTAAAGATAAGTTGGACACACATGAATTTTTAAAAATGACTTTGAGCAGGACCCTTGCCAGAGGGAAGAAATCCAACAGAATATTTTGGGCATTTTGTTAGCCTTTACTGATCTGCACGGTTTATTTGTAGGCGTTGGTTGGTTATGCACAGCTGATATCACTGATAGTAGGTTGTCTTTCCTTTAAACTTCCTTTAAAAGAAAATTTTAAATAGTAATAATAGCCTGTATGCTTAGACCTGCTAATGGTGTAATCCACAGACATCGTTGATACCCTATCCCGGTTCCTCAAATTTAAGTGTCAAAGAACAAAGAGCATTGCCATTTTGGCTACTCCATTATGATCAGTTTATTAAGGAGGTCCACCTGACTGGTTTTGTGGCCAGCAGAGTAGTTTTTAATTTGGTTCTCTTGCTTTTTTACTGAGGAGGTGTTCTAGCATACGTAGTGGCAGGAAAGAACTCTAAAAATTTGATCAAGATCATGTTTCTTATGTAAAGTTACGAGTATATTCCCAGTTGAAACACAATGTTTTAGAGGTTCATGGAAATTATAGCACGTATGCATACTCTGTTTCTTGTTATGTCTGAATACTATTTCATTGTTTGTGTATACTACAGTTTATCCATCCAGCTCTTGTGGAATATTGGGTTGTTTCCACCCTTTGGCTATTATGAATTATGCTGATAGAAATGTTCATGTGCAAATTTCTGTGTGGACATATGTTTTCATTTATCTTGGGTATATACCCAGAAGTAGAATTGCTTGCTCATATGGTTATTCTATGTTTAACTTTTTGAGGAACAGGGAAGTTGTGTTCTTATTCTAGTAATGTTTAAAATATTTTTAGAAACTCCTCTTTTTAGAATTACATTTAGAGCCTCAGTACTCTCAGTAATGGCAGACTACATCTTTTGAGTTGGATTTTTTTTTCCCTTAATTTCAATTGCTTTTGGGGTACCTATGGGTTTTGGTTACACGGATGAGTTGTATGATGGTGAAGTCTAAGATTTTAGTGCACCCATCACCTGAGCCTTATACAGTGTACCCAATATGTAGTTTTATAGTCCCTGACCCCCAACCCTGATTTACTTTGTAAATAATCAAATCATTGGAAGAAATGTTTTATGTATCAGGTGATTAAGTTGGTGAACACCAGTTTTATTTTTAAAAATATAGGTCTAGTCATGGCTGTTCAGTATTATGGTTGATCTTCTTGTGTGGCTAATAAACTGATCCTAAATTGGTATAAAGGAGAAATGTAATATATTTTGAGCAACATTAATAACAACTTAGATAAGAACATGGTAGGATTCCAATGTAACTATATTTTAAGCAAAATCTCATTTGAATGTTAAACATTTTAGTTGGGTTTTTCCTCTTTTTTTTCACTGAGATAGGAAACAATTCTAGTTTTTTAAATTACTTGGTAGTCTTTATAAAGATGTATTTATAGAAACTTGCTGTTGCTTAACAAATATTTCTAACTTAATGTTAGATCTTGAATTTTCCACTAAACAATATATAATTATTTTCATGAAATTTATAAGAAATTAATATAATTCATCAATTAATATGTGATTAAAGATATACTTTTAAAATTCACAGGGCCCGCCTGTATTAGTTTTCCATTTCTGCATAATAAATTACTACAAACCTAGCAGCTTAAAACAACATACATTTATTATCTCAGGAGTCCAGGCATGGCTTAGCTGGGCCTCTGCAGGGCTATAATCAAAGTTTTGGCAAGTACTGAATTCTCATCTGGAGGCTCATCTGGGGAAGGGTCTGTTTCTAAACTCATTCAGGTTGTTGACAGAACTCATTTCCTTGCACTTGCAAGACTGGGGGCCCTGGCTTCTTACTAGCTTTTGGCTGGAGGTCATCAGCTCCTTGCCATGTGGGCCTCTCAACATTGCTACTTAGTTGTTAAAAGCCCACAAGGAAGAAAATTTCTAGAGTGTTTCCTAACAAGACAGGGCCATATATAATGTAGCATGATCATGGGAGTGACATCCTATCACCCTCACCAAATTCTTAGTTAGAAGCAAGTCATAGGTCCTGTCCACACTCAAAAGGAGAAGAATGTACAACAATGTGACTCTCTATGGCAAGGGTCATGGAAAGCCACCTTAAGCGTGTGCCTGCCATACCATTACTAAGGTAGATCCCAATCTTTTTTTTTTATATCTCTACTCCTACATTTTTAAAAACACAACTTTGAATGACCATTATTAGAATCAATAGGCCAGGCACAATGGCTCACATCTGTAATCCCAGCACTTTAGGAGGCCAAGGCAGGCAAATCAACACCAACCTGGCCAACGTGGTGAAACCCTCTCTCTACTAAAAACACAAAAATTAGCTGGACATGGTGGTACACGCCTGTAATCCCAGCTACTCCGGAGGCTGGGGCATGAGAAGCACTTGGACCCAGGAGGTGGAGGTTGCAGTGAGCCAAGATTGTGCCCCTGTACTCCAGCCTGGGTGACAGAGTAAGACTCTGTCAATAAATAAATAAATAAATAAATAAATAAATAAATGCTTGCTGTCTTTTTGCGTAGAGATGAAAACATTTTCAACTTTTTATGAAGTAAAAATTAGCCTGTTTTCTTTCTGACTTTAATTTGGGAAGCAAAGATTGATTCCTAAAATGAGCTTCCTTAATAGAATTTTCTGTTTATTATTCTGTTTGTATGGTTTTTTAGAAGTCCAAAACGTTTTTTAGGAACAGAATTAAAAATTCAAATAATTTTCCCTGATGCCTCAAAATAACAGCAATAAAAAACATACAGTCCCCAAATCCAGCTTTTAGAAAAGCATTTTAGTCTTCTGGAACTAATTTTCTTCACCTGCCAACCCAGAAAATACAGATGAACCCACAAAGAAACATACGCAAACGCGTGCAGGCACAGTTAAACCAAGTAAAATTCTATAACTGCCTCTAACATGGTTTTTTTTTCTTTTTTATGCTCATGTTAATAGCAGAGTTCAATTTGTATAGTAGCACTTTGAAAATATATTTCATTCTGAAACATTCTGTCATTACAGTTATTGTTTTCAGCACCTATTGGTTACAAATAATTTGCTGTTATAATTTGTCTGAAAACCATTAAACTTTGCATGGGATTTCTTATCTAGGTATCAGCAAACACAGAGGATTCTTCTATGAGTGGCTACTTGTACAGATCAAAGGGCAATAAAAAACCCTGGAAACACTTTTGGTTTGTCATAAAAAATAAAGTACTATATACATATGCTGCAAGTGAGGTAAGATCTGAAATCTAAAGATGAGTAATTTGGGGTTTTCTAATGCCAACTGGAAGTAATTACAGTATTTTAAAATTCGTTTGTTTTACATATAATTTTTTGCTTTGCTTTTGGATGGGGGAAGTGTTGTTGCTGTTAATTTTTAATGTGAACAGTGTTCTTGCTTTGTACCTGGAGAGCTCTTTCTCAAATGTGTTAGGAATTTTCTATATTATTAAAATACAATTTTTTGTGTGTTGTGTAACTACTAATTACTTTACTAAAGGCAGAGCTGCAGCCAGGTGCATTGGCTCACACCTGTAATCCCAGCACTTTGGGAAGCCGAGGGGGATGGATCACCTGAGGTCAGGAGTTCAAGACTAGCCTGGCCAACATGGCAAAACCCTGTCTCTACTAAAAATACAAAATATTTGTGGAGTGCCTGTAATCCCAGCTACTTGGGAGGGTGATGCAGGAGAACTGCTTGAACCCAGGAGGCAGAGATTGCAGTGAGCCAAGATCGCGCCATTGCACTCCAGCCTGGGCAACAGAGACTCTGTCTCAAAAAAAAAAAAAAAAGACAGAGCTGTGTTTCTTTCTGCCAAGCTCTCTTGGGTGATATTCCCTTTACTGTCATCCTCAGATTGCATTGATCTGACAGCAGCATAGATAAGATAGACTTTTCTGGATGATAAACAATTTCTAGCAGTTTACTCTAATTCTGTCCTTTTGTCCTATCTGATCACCCTGTGTTCCACCATCCTATGAAAACACTGCTCTAGGGTCCACACTTTTCCTTAGTGGGATCCAGGTAAATAGCTTACTTTCTGCATCCATAAAATGAAAGTAATATAATCACGTGCCTTCCTTGGTTTAGTGAGGATATTGTGAAATTCAGTAGATGTGAACATGCCAAAAATTCTGTGCCACAGTGCCTGGCATGTAGGGTACTTAGGGAGGGAGTGGCTCAATGCATATTGTTGAGTAAATGAAAAATGAATAAGTTGTTAGAATTATTACCTTATATGTGAATAACTGAAATTAAATTAGAGCTATGTAGATCAAGAGTTTTCAAATCTGAATTTTGTCTCAATCTAAAAACGTTTCTCCATTTGTGTGTTTTTAAATTAGGACGTGGCCGCTTTGGAGAGTCAGCCTTTATTAGGATTCACTGTTATTCAAGTTAAAGATGAGAATTCAGAGTCTAAAGTATTTCAGTTACGGCACAAAAACATGTTATTTTATTTATTCAAAGCAGAGGATGCTCATTCAGCCCAGAAGTAAGTAATCTGGCCATATTTTTCTTTTATTTATGAGATTTCAGTTTTTTAATGGTTGCTTGTAAAATGACCTACTTTAAGGCATGGAGACAACTCAAAATTTAAATCAGAAATTCTAATTAGAAAGATTTAACATATTATTCAAACTCTTCAGAATTGTTTTAAAGACAAGGCAAGGGTATCTGGAATATTTTCAGAAGGCAGAGGGGAAAAGAAAATAGGTAGTCCTATATAAAGTATTTTGTCTACACATGACTTCAGAGGAAGCAGCGTGATGCTGCTCTGCTGAAAGGAAGGAAAGCCAAGGCATTTGACCTCTCCTTCTATGAGGGTAAGAATCTTCCCTTGAAACATTCCAGGACTTTGGCAATCCAGCGATTCAATTGTGCCATGGAACAGCAGGAGTTTAAACAGCTGCTCGCTAACTTCTTTGGGGAAAAGGTCAAACACATTAAGAGACTCCCATGCTGTTCCTAGTGACTGAGTAAAAGGAAATGGCTATCAGTTTAGATGGCAAAGGCTGAAACAGTCTCTTCAGAATTCCAGCAAGAATCTTTACTTAGATGTTATTAGTTTGCTTAACATAGAGATGCATATCTATCTCTGTGAAATAGGTCTCTTTCGAACAAAATAGTTCAGTTTATCTCTCTTTCATTTGACTCTTTACTTTGGCTTCACAAAATAATACATTTTTGTTTTCAGGAAGAGGTGTTTTCCACAAGCTTAAAAGTGCATGAAAATAAAAAAGAATGCTTTGAGTAAGCAAGGCTTTTAGTTTCTTAAGGCAGTTAAGATTAATGTACCAGGATTGCACACATCCTGAGTACCAGCCAGGCACAATGTTACACACACTCTATAAGACTCTCTTCAGTCTATTTTAGGATATCCAACAGTACATAGCTATTCTTCCAAACATTTTCTTTTGGCTACTGGAGAATATTTTAAAATTATGTCACTTAACTATCTTTTCTATAAAAATTATTTAGACAAAATAGTAATTGCCATAAGATTCTGTCAGATATTAGCTTTCTTATAATTTTCATCTGTATTCATCAAACTGAAAAAAATTACCGCTTTTCAATATATGTCATCTTTTGCTTATGTCACTGAGTTGACAAGATAGAAATGCCACCAAGACAAAATTACGTGTAGTTGGGTAAAGGAAATCAGATTACTTGTAATTTAGATCGACCCAGGCTAAATTATAAGTTTCTCTTTATTAATATCATATGGATTGCTTTCTGAAACACATGACAGACTATTAAAATGTATTAATTTTAGTGGAAAATTTGGGGAGTTTTTTAAAGTCTTGCTATGGCAGTATAACATATGCTGTTTATGTTCAATATTAAATTTTTGAAAATTCCTTAAAATTTGAACTGAATCTGTTATAGGTTGCTTTTACTAATTAAACTGAGTGATTTCAAGTGTTCATAGTTCTCTGGACTCTTCTGTACTTTTTTTTTTTTTTTAAATAGAGACAGAGTCTCGCAGTGTTGCCTAACCTGGTCTCAAACTCTTGGGCTCAAGCAGTCCACCCATCTCAGCCTCTCAAAGTGCTGGGATTACAGGTGTTAGCCACCATGCCCAGCCTACATAAAATAATAACGTACGAAATGAGATTTCCATAAGAAAGAAAAAAAAGTTCAGAAGCAATTACATTAGTAGTGAGGAAAAAGACTACTCCCAAGTATCTTCTGAATAATTACAGCTATGTATATTGTCAGGTTAGACTTTGAGACTAAAGAATTTTGGAAAGACATCTGTGAAACTTTGAGAAGCTTTTTTTTTTTTTAATTTTTTTGTCTTTATTTTTATTTTATTTTTGAGACAGAGTCTTGCTTTGTTCCCCAGGCTGAAGTTCAGTGGTGCAATCTCAGCTCACTGCAACTTTTGCCTCCCGGGTTCAAGCAATTCTCCTGCCTCAGCCTCCCAAGCAGCTGGGATAATAAGTGCGCACCACCACGCCCAGCTAATTTTTGTATTTTAGTAGAGACAGGGTTTCACCATGTTGGCCAGGCTGGTCTCGAACTCCTGACCTCAGGTGATCTGCCCACCTCAGCCTCCTAAAGTACTGATATTACAGGCATGAGCCACGGTGCCTGGCCTAGAAGCTCTTATTTAGCATGCAAACTTTTGATCAACACTAGATGCCAGATTCCTTTTAATTGTAAATATTGAAACAGATCTGGACTGGGGGATATACAAGGAAACTCTGGTTGCTAGAGTTAAGGTAGGAGGAGACAGGGAGCTAGTGTTCCTAAAAGCACTGAGTCCGAATTTCAGATAAAAAAGAAGCTGTAATAAAGCCTTCACTGACATATCAACTTCCAAAATAAATTAATTGGTAGCATCAAGACTTCATAGAACTTTTACACATGAAATGGTCCCTTCCTCATGCCTATCAGAAATGAGAAGCACACTTTCCAGGCTAAATTTTGGACCAAATTACCAAATAAATGGTAGTTCTACGTATGCAGAAGGCCACTTTGCTACAAGAAAAGATGTTACTGGCGAGGCACGGTGGCTTATACCTGTAATCCCAGCACTCTGGGAGGCCGAGGTGGGCGAGTCACCTGAGGTCGGGAGTTCAAGACCAGCCTGACCAACATGGAAAAACCCCATCTCTACTAAAAATACAAAATTAGCTGGGCGTGGTGGCACATGCCTCTAATTCCAGCTACTCGGGAGGCTGAGGCAGAAGAATCGCTTGAACCCAGGAAGTGGAGGTTGCAGCGAGCCTAGATATAGATAGTGCTATTGCACTCCAGCCTGAGCAATGAGAGCCAAACTGTCTCAAAAAAAAAAAAAAAAGATCTTACCTACGTTGTTACGGTAATGAGGTCCACAGGCCCAGCTGTCATCTATCTGGTGTTCACATGTCAGATGATTAGGTTTTACAAATCTAACAGATTTCTCTTCTCAATAGGTGGATAGAAGCATTTCAGGAAGGCACAATATTGTAGCAGTATTGGTTTCATCTCTTCTGTGATTCCAAAGAGGTGGAATTTCATCAGAATGGAGTAAATGCAATTCGAAAATTGTATAAAAATGAACACTGCCAAGATAAAGCCAACCAGACCCTTCATCAAAGAAATTGTTTTGTTAGGTATAAGCAATTTTTAAAAGGTGTTTGTTTTTTCATTTATGTTATTTATTAAAATTTTGATGTTTACTTAATGGTGAGAATTATTTCTGAGACACACTGAATTCTAAAGTACCATTTCTTTAGAAACCAGAAAAACTATCTTAATACTGTATACTATATTAACTATTTGTGACATAGTCCACACTGTTTTCTTACCTTACTTTGTAACATTCTTACTGGTGAAAAGTCTTTGTAAGGAAAAAACACATAGCAAGGAGCAAATTTCGGCAAAGTGCTTGGTTTGGGAATTGTGATTATTATAAAACTGCTGATGAAAAAATGCATGTCTTTGAATCAATACACTTGGGTGAATTTTTGTATCTTTTAGTGGAAAAACACGGCCAGCTTCTACCTCAGTAACTGAACTGAAATTTCAGTAAATTATTGAAAGTATTTCTATTGTTAGGTGCCTCTTTGGCAAGAGTTAATATTACATCATCAAAGAATTATAGCAAAGGGATAGAATCGGAATTGTTTAAAACTATGAGTAGGAGTGAAGATGTTTTTGTTTGCAGAATACCACAAATAACCAACTTTTGGGGCTTTTAAGTCTAATCTTTTAAAAAATCTACCACTTCAAAACAAACATAAATGTATCATTTTTTAAAACAGCAAAATATAGCAAGCATTGTTACACAATATTCCCTGCTATTATAAGAGTTCTGAGCCCAAGTCAATGATGATATTTGTCTCTAAAAGTAATGTTACATTTCCAAAAATATTTTGCATTACAAATGGAACTGGAATTACTATATCAGAAAAAGCACAATTATAAGCCAGTAATAACTGAAATTGTATAGTATTCATTTTCAAAAAAGTCCTTTTCTGCCACTTTGATATCCTCCCTCCTAATTAAAAAAAAAAAAAAAAAAAATCCTTTCTCCCTTTAAGCAGCTATCAGCACACCTCCTTAGGAAAGATTTAGATTCATAATTCTGGTGCACTTACTGTTTAACATATGCACTACCTTGTACATAAAATTGTTGATTAGCAGAACAAAATGAAATAACACGGTGATAAAAGCCATCCCTGATGTTGACAATATACAATTTATTAACGAAGTTTAAACTATAAATTATCTTAACGGTCATGAGCGGTGGCTCACACCTGTAACCTCAGCATTTTGGGAGGCCGAGGCTGCTGGATCACCTGAGGTCAGGAGATTGAGATCAGCCTGGCCAATATGGTGAAACCTCATCTCTATTAAAAATACAAAAATTAGCCAGCCGGGCACGGTGGCTCAAGCCTGTAATCCCAGCACTTTGGGAGGCCGAGATGGGCAGATCATGAGGTCAGGAGATCGAGACCATCCTGGCTAATACGGTGAAACCCCGTCTCTACTAAAAAATACAAAAAAAAAAACTAGCCGGGCGAAGTGGCGGGTGCCTGTAGTCCCAGCTACTCGGGAGGCTGAGGCAGGAGAATGCCGTGAACCCGAGAGGAGGAGCTTGCAGTGAGCTGAGATCCGGCCACTGCACTCCAGCCTGGGTGACAGAGCAAGACTCCGTCTCAAAAAAAAAAAAAAAAAAAAATACAAAAATTAGCCGGTCGTGGTGGTGCATGGCTGTAGTCCCAGCTATTCAGCAGGCTGAAGCAGGAGAGTCGCTTGAACCCAGGATGCGGAGGTTTCAGTGAGCCGAGATGGTGCCACTGCACTCCAGCCTGGACGACAGAGCAAGACTCCATCTCAAAAAAAAAAAAAAAATTAAACAGCAAGGTTATCCATAGAATATTTATTTAAAGGGTGTAAGAATTTTCCTTTCTACTTCTAAATAAAGGATTTCCTAATTCAGTGTGATCCTTAACAGCAACCATGAGGATTACTGAGTGCCTTTCTGGGGCCTTTTGAATGCTATTTGGTGCAGCACCAGAGTCCCTACTAGATCTAGAGTTGGCTGCTATAGTTTTTTGTGGCTATTTCTTGCCATGGAGTCATTTTAAATGTGTTGCAACCTCATACACAATCCTAACGTGCCATCCCCTTTCTGTCATAGCAGGTACACTACACTAAAATTTCTTTGTAGCTCAATTTTATATAATCAAGATCACATAAATAAGGCTTCCATGTTAAAATCGTTGCAGTTTTTAGTGTATTCTTTTTGGAGGCCAAAGTTATACCTTATAAAGTGTTTCTTTCTGCTGCATTCAGTCTGGCATTTCGCAAGACAAGTTATGTGGGTTTTCTTTCCCTCCTCTTGAGCTCTCAGCCTTCTGACTACAAGGTTTGGCGTAAGCCTTAGAATCTAAAAAATATCAGCCAGGCTATTCTACCTTCCAAGACCTGGCTGAATCATGAACCAGTTCTAAATCTAAAGAGAGTGAGAGAGGGAAGAAACCTGGCACAAACTTACAGTCTCTTTAATTACATGTAAAATGCATGTGATTGTATTTGCTATTGGCTTAGCCCCATGGAGGGTTTAGAAAAATGTTTAGTCTCTGTGGAAGCTATCCAATTTTCCTTCTCCCAAAAAGATGTTATTCCCCTGCCCCTTTATGAGTCCTTCATAACTTACTAAAGCCGATCAATTGTTATTTATGTAACCTGGCTCATTCAGTGTCAACTAAGAACCTAATTATATGCAATTTATTGTTAAAAAAAAAACTGTAAAAATATATTTTGATAGCTAATATTTTAGAGGAAAAATGATGTTGGGTGCAGTCTATAAATGGGGAGAAAAGTATAAGTGGTATGTAGATTCCAAGGATACTGTATTTATTATACAGATAAGTATGCCTGTGCTTCCATCAAACACTTTTTCAGGTATCTCCTTTTAATTCATAAGGAGGAGAGAGTAGGGCCTTTATAAAGCTAAGCTAAAATGATGCTAAGCATAATGTAGATGAGACGCCAGGCTGAACCAGGGGAAAGCTGGCACTGTTAGTGAGTGTCCCCAACCAGTACTCCACCTTTATCTGTGGCAGCTATAAATGTTTAGGACCCATCAGAGTCCTAAGAAAATGAGAGTAACTATCTCTGGCATCATCCACATTTCCGAACCTCTTTCCAATAGCTTTTCCCTTTTTCTGTAATGTAGGCAGCATCCCCCTATTGTATTTTGGTTGCCCAAGATGCTTGATTCTTTTGAGTGTTTAGTTGCATTTCTTAAAATGAGATCAGACCAACCCTTGATTCACATGAAAGCTGTAATGACACAACAAAGAGAAGGCGACAGTTTTAAAGTATAATTGTCAGCCGACTGTGTATTTTATATTTGGTTCATAGAATATATCTAGACATGGGGAAAGTCTTCTATTTGGTAATTTAGTTAAAATGTAAATGTTATATATCACAGCAGATGTTGGTATGTTTTGGAGTGTGCTTCCATTGTGCTCAGGTTTTGAAAAGTTTGAGGTCCATTTTAGTCAAATGTAGTCAATGGGATTTCCAGAGATATATATTCTATTTTTCTTATTGTACTGCACACTCCTTGAAGGCAGATAGTGTACTTAATATCACTGTCTTTCATAATACTGCCCTAGGTCTTTTTCATTTTTAAGAGACCGGGTCTCGCTATGTTGCCCATGCTGAACTCAAATGCCTGGGCTCAAGCAATCCTCCCACCTCAGCCTCTGGAGTAGCTGGGACTACAGGGGCATGCACCACCAGGCCTGGCTTTCTGGGTCTTTAAAGAGAAAATATTTGTTTAATTGAATAAAGGACAGGATTCTTGTCATCTACAACTCAACACAGCCTGAAAATATCCACATTGTAACCTGGACTTTAGACGATCTCTCTCCACTATCCTGCAGAGCTCCATTTGTAACTACTTTTTGGCTATCTGTATGAGTCCTCAAGCATCTCAGACTTTACATGAATAAAACTCAACTTTCTTCCCATTCAAATCTGTTTATTTTCTTCTGTAAGAGAAAGATACCATTTGAGACTCCAGAATCTGCCTCCAACTCTCAACAAGACTCTGCAATTACTCTTGTATCCTTTCCATCCTCATTGCCCTGCCGTTATTACATAGGCCCTAGTTCAAGTCCTTGTTACTTGTTCCCATTATTGCAATAACTTCTAATTCCAATGCCATTGTGTGATCCCATTTTAAACACTGCCAGAGCAATCTTCCAACAACGTAGCTCTAATCTAGTTTCATCCCCACTTTTACATGCTTCGGTGGCTTTCCCAGTGACTTGGCATGGAATACTTCCTCGGTTGCCATACACTCCAGCTTTGTACTCTGACCCAAACTTTCTCTGTTCACACAGTTTCCTTTTGTTTTCTTCATTCACCCATCCGCATCTCTGACTGCTTATCCAAGACTTCTCTGTGATAGCTGACCCTTAGTCTTTCTCTCCCCTATTCCTCCAGATTAGATCCTGTCTCCTTCCTGCAACCCCCACACAGCCTTTAGTTTATAATCTTTTGTATGGTGCTTAGCACCTTCTATCCCTAAGGACAACTTATGCATTTGAGATTTCCCCCACAGCATCTGGCAGGGTGCCTTGCATGCAGTGGACACTCAGTATTTGCTGAATTAAATTCCTTCTTATGGATCCCTTCTGATTTTTTTTTGAAGTGCCTCTAATACACATATCATTCTGGGGCTTTTGCCACTTTTAATGTCATTTTCTAAAGGAAAATCTTATCTATGACATTTTCCCTTATAAGAGAGAATTGTTTTGAGTAGGGTTTTTTTTTTTAAAGATATAGTAGGAATTTTTTTTTAAGCCTAAATATCAAATTCCTTTTCCTTTGGGGTGGGGGAAGGAATGAAGGGGGAACAACTTGCTCTTTCATATGAGTTGGTCATAGCATGTAAGAACCAATCTTGAAATAGTTTTTTTCTAAATGACTTATAATGTATTTCTAGAAATACTTTGTACTTAAAATGATAAGTTTGTATCTTTTTGTCCATATAAAGATACTTTATAAATAAAAAAATAGCATTGTAAATAATGTTAATATGTATTATATTTATACAAAATAAATTTAATATATTTTGTTGGTATGACTTTTTTTCCCCCTCAAGACAGAGTCTTGCTGTGTCGCCCAGGCTGGAGTGTAATGGCGTGATCTCGGCTCACTGCAACCTTCACTTCCTGGGTTCAGGCAATTCTCCTGCCTCCGCCTCCTGAGGAGCTGGGATTACAGATGTGCACCACCATGCCTGGCTAATTTTTTGTCTCCCTCAGTCTCCCTAAGTGCTGGGATTACAGGCATGAGCTACTGAGCCTGGCCAGCATCATACATTTAAAGATGAACTTCGGCCAGAGTCACACATGTAAAGATGAACTTCGGCTGGGCACAGTGGCTCATGCCTGTAATCCCAGCACTTTGGGACCCCGAGGCAGGCGGATCACTTGAGGTGAGGAGTTCGAGACCAGCCTGGCCAACATGGTGAAACCCTGTCTCTACTAAAAATACAAAAAGCCAGACATTGTGGTGTGCGCCTGTAATCCCAGCTACTCGGGAGGCTGAGGCACGAGAACCTCTTGAACCCAGGTGGCGGAGGTTGCAGTGAGCTGAGATCATGCCACTGCACTCCAGCCTGGGCAACAGAGTGAGCCTCTATCTCAAAAAGAAATAAAGATGAACTTCATTTACCTCTTTTCCTGAAGCATAATTAATGGAAACACTTCTTCACCTACAAATGATGTTCCCAAAATGGCTTCTACTTCCAAGTTTTAACAAGTCAACTTACAGTGACTTAAGTGAATTAATTGGGTGATAAGGGGTAACCACAAGCATCACTACAGGCATACATATTCTCCACGAAGAATAATGAAGAGGTCTCAGATTGCCTGTATCCATTGGGCCTATAGTGCAATCGTGCACTGCGTAACAATATTTCAGTCAAAGGCCACATATATGATAATGGTGGCATAAGATTATAGTCCTCTATTTTTACTGCACTTCTTTTTCTTAAAGGACTTACTGTACTTTTTCTGTGTTTATATATATATATTTAGATACACAAATACCTACCATTATGTTACAACTGCCTACAGTATTCAGTAACATGCTGTACAGGTTTGTCCTAGGTTTGTGACTTAAGAGCAACAGACTACATACAGCCTAGGTGTGTCTAGGCTAGACCGTCTAGGTTTGTGTAAGTACACTCTATGATGAGCATAAAATGATGAAATTGCCTAAGGACTCATTTCTCAGAACATGTCCCTGACGTGACTATACTTTCATAATTTTCACCTTTGGGACCAGCTTATGGTATTGATAGGGGGCTTCCCTTAACACCAAACCAAATACACAACAAATAATGCTCAAAAGTAGAGGTTGAAAAAAAAATAAAAATCTCACTCTCGCCCAGGCTGGAATGCAATGGTGCCAACACTGGACCAGACTCCTGGGCTCAAGCAATCCTCCCACCTCAGCCTCCTCAGTAACTAGGAATACAGGCCTGTACCCCCATGCCCTTTTTTTTTTTTTTTTTTTTTTTAAGAGATGGAGTTTCTCTATGTTGCCCAGGCTGGTCTCAAACTCCTGGCATCAAGGAAGTCTCCTACCTCAGCCTCCCAAAGCTCTGGGGGCAGAAGCCACTGTGCTCAGCAGAGGTGGATTTCTAATGAGGCATAAAGCATATTTTTACTTGTTAGGGATTGTTTCATGCCTTGATCTCTGTTCGTCTGCCGAGTTCCAAAGAGAAATAACAGAGATATTCTCATTCCCAGCAAACGTTTGTTTTTCCTTCCTTGGATTTCTGCCCTGAGTTTGTGGCTGCTTTCCTACAGTGCCGATCTAAGCTAGGTAAAATAGAAATTTCATGGTAAAACAAAGATTTTTTTAAAAAATAGAAATTTCAAGAATGCTTCAAAATCTAAAGCACAGAGTACTCTGCACACAGGGCATTTATTCCTGCCACACCTTGCTGCTACAGGTGGCCACTATTAGAATGCGATGTTCCATCCAATGTCTCTTCACTTCACAATTTGAAAACGTTTTTTGTAGAGGCGGGGTTTTGTTATCTTGCCCAAGTTAGTCTCCAACTGCTGGCCCAAAGTGATCTTGCCTTGGCCTCCCAGCAGCCACCTGCCTGGTTTTCGTTTCATACATCATTATTTATAGCAGGCATCGTCCTATGCGCTTGGTAATACATCACGGAGCAAAACAGACAATAAAACGGCCATTGAGGATTTCATATATATATATACACACACACATACACACACACACACACACACACTATATATAGAGGATATGGAAAAAATATATATATAGAGAGAGAGAGACTCATTCTGTCACCCAGGCTGGAGTGCAGTGGTGTGATCTTGGCTCACTGCTGTCTCGACTCAGGTGATCCTCCCATCTCAGCCTCCAAGTAATTGGGACGACAGGCACGCGCCAGGACCGCCTAATTTTTTTGCAGAGGCGGGGTTTCGCCATGTTGGCCAGGCTGGTCCCTAACAACTGGGCTCAAGTGATCCGTCCGCCTCGGCCTCCCAACTTGCTGGGATTACAAGCGTGAGCTACCGTGCCCAGTCTCTAGTGATTACATGCTTGCCCTGTTTAGCCATTATGTCTCTCTACTCACAACAGTTTATAATGAAACTTTGCCTTACCATTTGCATGAGTCGGCCTCAGCTTGTCATTATATATAAAGTTTAAATATGATTGGACTCTATCCAGGGCCCAGTTTTCCAGAAATTAGAAACAGATATGCCTAAGACCCAGAGGGTTATTACTCAAATCTGAAACGTTGACTGAAAACTTCCCCTAATGCCCACCTTTGGCAAACAGTGCTTAAACCTTTGCACGTGGCTGCAAAAAGTACCTGGCTGGGGACGCGTAGCTCTGGCGGGGCACTCTGCCTCCAAGCCAAAAGGGGGCAGTGGACTCACAGAGCCGCTGCTCGGCCCTCTGATCCCTCCACCCCACCCTGGGAACGTCACGACCTCCTCTCGCCGCTTCTCCCCGTCGCTAATGCGCAGGCGCTGGCGTGATAGCGCGCCGCCGAGCCAAGAAAGGGGTCACGAACTCTGACCCGCCCAAATACCCAAACACAGAAAACTCCCTCCGCCGTGAATCTCGATCCCCCCTCCCGTGGGTTTCCTTCAACCTCTCTTTCCGGAGCGCCCCCCAATCCAGCAGTGGCAACCGCGGGACTGTCGCGTCGGCGCCCGACGCCGGAGTCAGCGGGGCGCAAAAGCGCCGGTAAGAAGCGCTGGGTGGGGACACCAGCGACCGCGTCGGGGGCGGGGGACTGGGGGTGCCCTTCACCCCAACGGCCAACGGACGCGCTCCCAGGGCATCCCCCGGCCTGCGCCCTGCGGCCAGCGGGGCCGTTCAGTTTGGGCGCGCCGCTTTGGGCTGCTGGAGTTGGGCTGGGAGCGCGGAGCGGCGGCGCCGAATGCGCTGGGTCCCCTGAGAGGCGGGGCGGCGGGACGCGGGGCCGGACGCCGAGCGGCTCGGAGCACACAACTGCCTCTCCCAGTGCGCTCATCGCAACGCCTCTGACCTTTAACCTGCAGGGAAAGCTTCCGCGGTGCCGCAGTTTCCCCCGCCCCGGGGAGCCGCGCGCAGCGCCGGGGCCTCGAAGGCGCACGGCTAACGCCGGAACGAGTGAGTCCCGGGAGAGGCCGACCCTCGGCTAGTGGCCGCAGGTCCCGGCCTGCATCCCCTGCCTAACTCTCATGCTTTCACGGGACGGACAGAATGACGCCCTCCACTTTCACTTTTCTCTCACGACAAATCGGGCCAGGGTCGTCGCTGCCTGTGGACCTGGATCTTTTCAGAAGATACGGAACGGCCCGGGGTCCTCACTGCAGGGGGCATGTCCAAGCTTCCGATAGATAGCTCTTTTGTTAAGAAATTCTTCTTTCAGCTCGTGCAGATACCATTTTGTGCAGTATGAATGTTGCCAAGTTGTCTCATAATCTTCAGTAAGTAGGTCAGTCTTTAAAAAAGTAACCGGAAAGCAAAAGCAAAAGACCTAAAATTAAGGCCTTTAGGGTTTAATACCTCTAGACGTTGTAAATAGACCTTCAATTTTGAGGTTTTTTGAACCATTTCTGCTGTGTGGTTGGTGATACTCGATGATTTTTTTTTTTTTTATGGAGAGGGAGTCTCTCTCTGTCACCCAGGCTGGAATGCCGTGGCGCGATCTCCGCTCGCTACAACCTCCACCTCCCGGGTTCAAGCGATTCTCCTGTCTCAGCCTCCTGAGTAGGTGGGACTACAGGCAGGAGCCACCACACCCAGCTAATTTTTTTTTTTTTTTTTTTTTTGTATTTTTGGTAGAGATGGGGTTTCACCATGTTGGCCAGTATGGTCTCGATATTCTGACCTCGTGAGCCACCCACCTCGGCCTTCCAAAGTGCTGGGATTACAGGCGTGAGCCACCGCGCCCGGTCGATGATTGTTTTTAAACTGCTTTAAGTCCAGTTAGTAAATCTGAAAAAGCGATGTGTATTTCTATCATTAAAAGTGGGTCGTGGCTGGGCGCGGTATCTCACACCTGTAATCCCAGAACTTTGGGAGGCCTAGGCGGGCGGATCATCTGAGGTCAGGAGTCCGAGACCAGCCTGACCAACATGGAGAAACCCCGTTTGTAGTAAAAATACAAAATGAGCCGGGCGTGGTGACGCACGCCTGTGATCCCATCATCTCCAGAGGCTGAGGCAGGAGAATCGCTTGAACCTGGGAGGCGGAGGTTGCTGTGAGCAGAGATCGCGCCATTGCACTCCAGCCTGGGCAACAAGAGCGAAACTCCATCTCAAAAAAGAAAAAAAGTGGGTCGCATGAAATGTTGCTAATCTTAGTCTTTCAAGGGGCATGTTAGTGTCTTCTAGGAAGGGTTTTTTTTGTTTGTTTTATAGAAATGGTGGAGGGCCTCATTTTGTTGTCCAGACTGATCTCTGGTCTCAAGCTGTCCTCCTGCCTCAGCCTGTTGAGTAGCTGGAATTACAGGCACTGCATCCTAAGGAAGGATTTTGAGGGAGCAAACATCCCCAAAATATCTACCATCTGGGTGTCTGCCACACAGTGTATAATCTCTACTCTTGGGGAATAAAAACAAAACAGCATACAATAAATAATAGGATAAATATAATTCGTTGCCTTTTTTCAGTCACAAGACCATCTGCAGCCTCTTAAAGTCTTTTATGAACTGTCTCTAGAAAAATGTACCTTTAGATAAAATTTACATACAGTATTAGGAGTTAACAGAAATCTATTTCTGAATCCTAGTTAACAACCTTAGTCTACACAATAAATGCTAGACCCTTGAAGAAAGACTAGGTGAAAAACTATGAACCAATTTTTTTTTTTTTCCCCCCAGACGGAGTTTTGCTCTTGTTTCCCAAGCTGGAGTGCAATGGTACGATCTCGGCTGACTGCAACCTCCGCCTCCTAGATTCAAGCGATTCTCTTGCCTCAGCCTCCCATGTAGCTGTTACCACAGGCACCATCCACCACACCTGGCTAAATTCTTGTGTTTTTGGTAGAGATGGGGTTTCACCATGTTGGCCGGGCTGGTCTTGAACTCTTGACCTCAGGTGATCCACATGCCTTGGCCTCCTAAAGTGCTGGGATTACAGGCAGGAGCCCTGGCTTGAACCAAATCTTAAAGGTCAGGTGGGATTTAAATGAGGGAGAAAGTAGGAATATGTTGGGGAATAAAGCATGTGATAGTTTGACCTGAAGAGGCCCCCTCTTGACAGTGACAGGAAATGAGAATGGGGGAAGTCGGATTATAAAAGAACCCTCCCTTGTGTTCACAGTGCCAGACACCTTGTGAAAGCATAATAAATATTGAATGAATACCAAGGGAAGGGATTAAAACTTTGTTCCTTTGCCATTAAAGCAGCACTGATGGTCTGAAGTTGAAGAATAAGGATGTGATTTAGTTCTGTAAGTCGTTCTGTGAATGCCAGGCCCATAGTAAGCATTCAACAAGTATTTGTTGAATGGAAGAAAATCGAATAAATTTTTGAGCCCGTGAATATGAACATTTTTAAGGCTCTTGGTATACATTGGCAAATGACTTCTAGGAAGGTTAAAACAGTCTAACCTTTTACTAACAGTATATAAAGAATGTGTGTGTTGGCTGGGTACAGTGCCTCATACCTGTAATCCCAACACTTCCGGAGACTGAGGTGGGCGGATCACTTGAGGTCAAGAGTTCGAGACCAGCCTGGCCAACGTGGTGAAACTCTTTCTTTACAAAAAAATACAAAAAGTAGCTGGGCATGGTAATGCATGCCTGTAACCCCAGTTACTCGGGAGGCTGAGGCAGGAGAATTGCTTGAACCTGGGAGGCAGAGGTTGCAGTGAGCTGAGATTGCACCACTGCACTCCAGCCTGGGTGACAGAGCAAGGTTCTGTCTCAAAAAAAAAAAAAAAAAACTTGGAAATTTTACTTTTGTATTGGCTGCTCAAGGCCGGTTTATCAGGCTGGATCCTATTTGAAGCTGGGAAGAATGGGAAGAAAACAGACACTGCTATCAGAGCAGCCTTAACTTATACCATTGCTTATCTTCTTTCTCATCTCTTCAGGGTAGAGATCGTCTTTATTATCCTATCCCAGTGTCAGACATAGATCCTGGAACTCAACTGAAAGGTGTAGTTAGGGAAAGGGAAAGTTGCTCTTTTTTATAAGATTGAGAATCTTCCTTCAGTGGCATCCATGAAGGAAGGATGGATGGATGGATGGTTGGATGCATAGATGCATACATAGATGCATGGATGCATGGATGGATGGATGGATTAATAAATGTTTAAAATCATTCTTTCAGTCATCCAGTCACAAAATTTTGGGGAAAAAAAGGAATGTGTGTGTTGCCTTATCTTCGGAGTTAAATTTAGTCTTGGAAAATATATAGTTATATGTGATGGGGATGTGTTCTGAGAAATGCATCCCTAAGTGATTTTATCATGAATGAACATCATAGAGCATACTTACACAAAACTAAGTGATATAACTTACCATACACCTGGGCTATACAGTATAGCCTGTTGCTCTTAGTTTGCAAACCCACACAGCATGTTAATTTAGTGAATACTGCAGGCAGTTTTAACACAGTAGTATTTGTGGAAGTAAAAAATCTAAACATAGAAGAGGTACAGTAAAAATAGTGTTACGGGTGTAATCTTGTGGTACCGCTATTTTATATGCAGTCTCATTCATTGATTAAAACATCATGCAGTACATGACTATTAATCTAGTGAGTCCCTGGAATTCATTCAGATAAACAAATAGTTTATCTTCCTAAGTTTTCATTATGAAGTGACTTCTTTGAGTCTAATGCACCAATGCACTGGTGTTGATTTTAGGATTTCTGGAAAAGATTTCTTACTTTTTATTACTTTAATTTTTGTGGTAATACTTGTATTTAAGCAAAATTTAAAAGCACCAAACACTTATTCAGTGAAAAATAAGCCTCCCATTCCTGTTCCCAAACTTACAGTTTCTTTCCTTGGAGGTAGTTATTGGAACCGTTTTCTTTCTTATGTGTCCTTTAAGGTGTAGTTTTTCTTTTTCTTTTTTTTTTTTTTTTTTTTTTTTTTTTGAGACGGAGTCTCGCGCTGTGTCACCCAGGCTGGAGTGCAGTGGCGCGATCTCGGCTCACTGCAAGCTCCGCCTCCCAGGTTCAGGCCATTCTCCTGCCTCAGCCTCCGAGTAGCTGGGACTACAGGCGCCCGCCACCACGCCCGGCTAGTTTTTTTTGTATTTTTAGTAGAGACGGGGTTTCACCATGTTAGCCAGGATGGTCTCGATCTCCTGACCTCGTGATCCGCCCGCCTCGGCCTCCCAAAGTGCTGGGATTACAGGCTTGAGCCACCGCGCCCGGCCTCTTTTTCTTTTTTTCTCTTTTGAGACGGAGTCTCACTCTGTCACCCAGGCTGGAGTGTAGTGGCGCGATCTTGGCTCACTACAGCCTCCGCCTTCCAAGTTCAAGGGATTCTTCTGCCTCAGCTTCTCAAGTAACTAGGATTACGGGCACCCACCACCATGCCTGGCTAATTTTTTTTTTTCTTTTTTTTTTTTTGAGACAGAATTTCACTCTTGTGGCCCAAGCTGGAGTGCAATGGCATGATCTTGGCTCACTGCAACCTCCGCCTCCCAGGTTCAAGCAATTCTGCTTCAGCCTCCCGAGTACCTGGGATTACAGGCATGTGCCACCACGCCTGGCTAATTCTGTATTTTTAGTAGAGATGGCATTTCACCATGTTGGCCAGGCTGGTCTTGAACTCCTGATCTCAGGTGATCAGCCCATCTTGGCCTCCCATAGTGCTGGGAGTACAGATGTGAGCCACTGGGGCTGGCCCAAGTGTAGATTTTCTTGTCTTTAGGCAGCATTTGAAAGTTTTATTTGCCTACCTAGATCTTGCATGTTTCTTGCTAGGTTTATGCCTGAGTGTTATGGGCTGAATTCAGTTCTCCCACAAAATCACATGAATCCCAAATTCCTGTGTTGATATCCTAACCACCAGTACCGCAGAATTGAGTATATTTGGAAATAAGACCTTAAAAGAGATAATTGAGTTAAAATTAGTTCATTAGAGTATGCCGTAATCCAAAATAACAGATGTCTTTCTATGAAGAGATTATGACACAGGCACTCAGAGGGAAGACTGTATAAACATCTAAAGATACATGGAGGGCTGGGGCTGGGTGCAGTGGTTCACGCCTGTAATCCCAGCACTTTGGGAGGCCAAGGCAGGTGGATCACGAGGTCAGGAGATCAAGACCATCCTGGCTAACACAGTGAAACCCTGTCTCTACTAAAAATACAAAAAAATTAGCCAGTGTGGTGGCAGGTGCCTGTAGTTCCAGCTACTCGGGAGGCTGAGGCAGGAGAATGGCATGAACCCAGGAAGTGGAGCTTGCAGTGAGCCAAGATCGTGCCACTGCACTCCAACCTGGGTGACAAAGCGAGACTCCATCTCCAAAAAAAAAAAAGATACATGGAGGGCTGGGCGTGGTGGCTCATGCCAATTCAATTCCAACACTTGGGAGGCTGAGACAGGAAGATTGAGCCCAGGAGTTTGAGGCCAGCCTGGGCAACACAGTGAGATCCCATCTGTACAAAAAATAAAAAATTAGCCAGGTGTGGTGGTGTATACCAGTAGTTCCAGCTCCTCAGGAGGCTGAGGTGGGAGGATCACTTGAGCCCAGGAGGTTAAGACTGCAGTGAGCTGTGATGGTACCACTACACTCCAGCCTGGGTGATAGAGTGAGGCCTTGTTTTTAAAAAAGAAAAAAAAAAGACATGGAAAAGGCAACCATGAACGGAAAAGAGACTTCAGAAAAAGCCAACCCTCCCACTTCAACTAGATTATTTTGAAGCAAATCTTAAATATCATATAGTTTTATTTATAAATTATTTAATAAAAGTGTTTTTGTGAATTTAATTATAAAGCATCTTTTTATTTTTGGCAGGACATCTTGGCAGTTAGATCATGGCAACCATAGAAGAAATTGCACATCAAATTATTGAACAACAGATGGGAGAGGTATGTCTAGTTTACAGTTGATGCACTGACCCACCAAACTTTTATAATTCATACTAAATGCATATACCAGGTTCTGGAGTTCCAGAAATAAAAGATATTCCCTAACTTAAGATAGCTTTTCAAGCTACTGAGAGATAGTTGAATAATCAGACAATTCATAGTAGAATGTGGTAAGTTCTGTGACAGGTCATTGTATCAGGTGCAATGGGAGCACAGAAGAAAAACAATTGAAAGGAATGAAGGGAAGGAAGGAAGGAAGGAAATTAAAGAGCTGTAGAGTGAGTAGGAATGCTTTTGGAGGGAATGCTTTTTAGAGGGTACAATCTGAGACCAGTTTTGGTGGGATCAGAAGGAGTTCAGTGTCAATACTGACATCTTCATTTTTTTAAATGGTTACCTCCTAATACTTACTAATAGATACCAGATAATTTGGAAGTTCTCAAAGTATTATCTGGGGACACTTTCAGAGAATCAACCAGGTGAAGACCATTTTTTTATAATACCGAAATGTTATTTGCCATTTCGGTATTGTTCTCTCCCAGGTATACAGTGGAATTTTCTACAGACTGTGTGACGTGATTATACTGTACGATATAATTTGTCAACATTTATAAGGTGTACATAACTCACTGAATCATTGCTTTCCAGATGACCAGTGTATAATGTTACAAAATTATGCATGAGTGAAGGATCCATTTAAATTGCAGGATAGACCAACAGATTTTAATATAGTTTATGACTCTACCTTGCAGCTAACCTTTGAAAAACTGCCACTTGTTGAGTTGATATAGTATCAAAGAACAACTTTCACAGTTTGAAAAGGGTATTAAAATATCCTTCCCCTTTTCAACCAATAAATATGAAACTGAATTTTCTTTACCATATATATGGTGAAGAAATATATTTCCGGCTGATTTTTTGTGACCATTTTCCGTGCTTACGTACCTGGCTAATGTTTTGTATATTTTATAGCAACAGGGTTTTGCCAAGTTGTCCAGCCTGGTCTGGAACTCCTGACCAGGAGCAGTCCACTCGCCTTGGCCTTCCAAAGTGCTGGGATTACAGGTGTGAGGTACTGTGCCCAGCCTCATTATAACCAAAACAACATAGTCCAACAGATTAAATGAAGAAACAGATACGAGATTCCAACTTCTGTTAAACCAGACTTTATTAAAGCAATATGTAGGAATGTAAAACAAAGCCATTCTCTCCACTACATTTTTGTTTGTTTGGAAAATAAAGTTTTTAGTCATTAAGAAATAGGTTATAAAGGGTACCAAAAAAAATAGGATGAATGAATTAGACCTAGTCTGTGATAGCACAACAGACAGACTATAGTCAATAATTTTTTATTTTTATTTTTTGAGACGGAGTCTCGCTCTGTTGTCCAAGCTGAAGTGCAGTGGCGCTGTCTCGGCTCACTGCAATTCTCCGCCTCCCTGGTTCAATTGATTCTCCTGCCTCAGCCTCCCAAGTCGCTGGGATTACAGGCGCTTGCCACCAAGCCTGGCTAAATTTGTATTTCTAGTAGAGATGGGGTTTCAGCATGTTGGTCAGGCTGGTCTCGAGCTCCTGACCTCGTGATCCGCCCGCCTCAGCCTCCCAAAGTACTGGAATTATAGGCTTGAGCCCCTGCGCCCAGCCAATAATAATTTAATTATACATTTAAAAATAACTAAAATAGTATAATTGATTGATTGTAACATACAGGATAAATGCTTGAGGGGATGGATGCCCTATTTTTCCATGCAGTTCTTACGTATTGCCTGCCTGTATCAAAACATCTCATGTACCCATGAAAATTAAAAATAAATTTAAAAAAATTATGTTAACATTTAATGGGTTGTTAATTTTTAAATGAATCAACTATTTTTAAAATCTCTCTTTGAATTTCTAACTCACATGCAGAAAACCCCATCCCTACTAAAATACAAAAAATTAGCCAGGTGGGGTGGCCGGTGCCTGTAGTCCCAGCTACTTGGGAGGCTGAGGCAGGAGAATCGCTTGAACCCAGGTTGCAGCGAGCCGAGATGGCACCACTGCACTCTAGCCTGGGCGACAAGAGTGGAACTCCGTCTCAAAAAAAAAAAAACTCTTCGGAACCCTCAGTAATATTTTAGCCTATAAAGTGGTCCTGAAACCTAAGAACTGTTTCCATTATTTACTACTCTTCTCTATTGAAGGCTCTTTGGATTGCCTAAATATTCAATTATTATAATTATTATGCTGCAGTAATGTCCTTTTACTCATTTAAGCAGAATGTTTCAACCCAAGAGCAGTTGGACCATGAATGCGCTAAATGCTCTTCTCTAAGAAATCAGTATGAACTATTAGTCTTTTATCCAATACAACTTGCTTTAGGTAGAAACTGATTAGTGAATCAGAACTTTGTTTTAAATTTTGCATAGAAAAGAATACTGAAATAATTTCAGGAAAATAAAAATAGAAAAAGTTTGGTACAGAAGGAACAGGATTGGAATTTTGGAAAATTAGAAACAAACCAACTTTGCCATTTTAAAATTGAATCAAGGAATTTAATTGGCTTGATGATGTTTACTCTGTAATATATTTGCTGAATAACAGAAACTCTGAATGCTGAAATAGTTCTGTATATTCATGAACTTTTTCCTCCCCCCAGATGGCAGATGGCAGTTCTGTCCTCCCAGTTGCTCAAGCCAAAATTTTATAATCGTCCTTGACTCTTCTTTCTTCATATTCCACTTCAGTCCATCAGCATATTTTGTTACTTTTCTCTTCTTAAAATAAATAAATCCCAATTTAATTGTTTTTCACCCCCAGCTTGGCTACTACCCTGTTCCTGGCCAGTATTTCTGCCCATATGTCATAACCACATATTGATGGTATCTGCAATAGTGTCCTTTCTGATCTCCCTTAATTTTACTTCTGAACTTTTTTTTTTGAGACAGACACTTGCTCTGTCACCCAGGCTGGGGTGCAGTGGTGCGCTCTCGGCTCATTGCAACCTCCTCCTCCCCGGTTCAAGTGATTCTCCTGCCTCAGCTTCCCAAATAGCTGGAGTTACAGGCACATGCCACCATGCCCAGCTAATTTATTGTATTTTTAGTAGAGACGGGATTTCACTGTGTTAGCTAGGATGGTCTCAATCGCCTGACCTCATGAGCTGCCTGTCTCGGCCTCCCAAAGTGCTGGGATTACAGGCATGAGCCACTGTGTCCAGTCCTTTTTTTTTTTTTTGAGGCAGAGTCCTGCTCTGTCTCCCAGGCTGGAGCATAGTGATGTAATCCCAGCTTACTGCAACTTCTGCCTCCAAGGTTCAAGTGATTCTCTTGTCTCAGCCTCCCCAGTTGCTGGGATTACAGGCGCCCATCACCATGCCCAGCTAATTTTTATATTTTAGTAGAGACAGGCTGTCGTCATGTTGGCCAGGCTGGGCTTGAACGCCTGACCTCAAGGGATCCACCTGCCTCAGCCTCCCAAGGTGCTGATTATGGGCGTGAGCCACTGCACCCGGCCTGCACTTGAACATTTGCAGTCTGTTCTTCACACTAAATTTAGAATACTTTTTTTATACTTTTTTTTTTTTTTTGAGACAGGGTCTCACAGTGTTGCCCAGTCTGGTCTCGAACTCCTGGCCTCAAGTGATCCTCCTGCCTCAGCCTCCCAAGTAGCTGGGATTATAGATGCATGTCAGTGTGCCTGTCTGATTCCTTTTTAAAAAGTAAAATCCTGTCACTCCTCTGCTCCAAACCCTCTGGTGGCTCTCTATTTCACACAGTAGGAAATCTAGACTTTCGTTTGGCCTATAAAGCCCTCTAAGTCCCAGCTGTCACTCAGATCCCATATTCTAGTGTAATCCCTGTCTTCCCTTCTGTCTTACTCATCATATATCTCTATCACTGTGCCTTGTGCCTCACATGTGTCAAACACCCTCCCTCCTGCCCTGGGACCTACTTATATGCTCTGTTTCCTCTACCTGGAATGTTCTTCCCCTAGGTAGTCGTAACCCTTGGTCTGTTTCTTCACTCAGGACTGTGCAAAAATGACACCTCCTTAGAGTGAACTTCTCTCGTTGCCCTCATTCTGTTACTGTCTCACCTTACCTTGTTTTTCTTCATAGCACTTAGTACCCCCTGACAATATTATTATTTGCTTATTTATTATCTGTCTTTCCCCACTAAAATAAAAGCTTCATGAAGGCAAAAGTTTTGTTTTATTCACTGCTACATCCCAGTATGCAGAACAGCTAATATAAATCACCCAATATATGTTTGTCTAAATGGAACATGGGAGGGAAGGGGAAGGAGGGAATCAAAATAGTGAAGTCAAAATGTTCTTACTATTGTACATTTGTTTGCACATTTGTTTATTTCTGTAGGATAGAATTTTGTGGCAATAGAATTGGTATTTTAAAAGGTACGTGTGTGTTATATTGAATATATATGAAATGATGTGTTTTTGTAAGAAGATAATTGTGTCATTAAAGAAAAATAAATGATTGAGTTTAATTGATTATTTTTCATGATTTTGTTAGATTGTTACAGAGCAGCAAACTGGGCAGAAGATCCAGATTGTGACAGCACTTGATCACAATACCCAAGGCAAGCAGTTCATTCTGACAAATCATGATGGCTCTACTCCAAGCAAAGTCATTCTGGCCAGGCAAGATTCCACTCCAGGAAAAGTTTTCCTTACAACTCCAGATGCAGCAGGTGTCAACCAGTTATTTTTTACCACTCCTGATCTGTCTGCACAACACCTGCAGGTAAATAACTATAGAAGTGTCTTTTCCTCTTATATAGATAAAAAGTTTTTTTAATCATAAGCCCTGCCATGAAGACTTTAGATCTACATATATTCAGTAGGAAAAAAATGCATAAAATTATGTGCAACACAGTATCTACAGTGATAGCTCTCTCCTATGAGCTACTGTACTTTCCTCACAGCCATATATTTTGGGGGATTATTTGTTGCATACAGTAAGATCCACTCTGGCTATTGTAGCCAGGACGATGGGACAGCCTTTAATAAAGGATATAGAGAGCTTGCAGAATTGTTAGGAAGGTTGAAGAAACAGTTCTAGGCCAGGTTTTCAAGAATGACTATTGGAGCATGCTGCAAAACTGGCTTCTAAGAGACCTAGTACTTCTGCATAATTAGGAAATTGTCAACTCAGGAGCAGCTTTTGTAGCTGTATTTTCCAGAACCAAGCTGCCTGTGCTACAAATAGGAAGCTGCCAAATCAAGAAGTTTGGACTATAGCTGCTGGCATCAGCATTGTGCCTCCTTTGTTGTCTTGCACATCTTCATGAAATAGCAAGCAGTGTAGTCATGGTCTCCTGCTTTACTCTGAAGTAGTATATATTAACATTACATCATTTTAGTTTTTGCTAGAATAGAAAACTACACATTATTCTTCAAAAACTCAAAAACTTTTATACACCACATGCCTGTGGGGTTACATCGATGGTTTCACTGCTGGCTGTTATGATCGAATACAAATATAATGTACTCTGAAGTTGCCTTCAGAAACTTTTTGAAGGGGGTCTACTTAAAATTGGGTTCCATCTTTTATGATGAAAAACTCATGAAAGAAAATTCCTCTTTGATTGACAAACTGAATTCATAAAACATGAAATTTTGCCTATATATCCTGATATCATCTGTTCATCCAATGATATTTGTATTAGTTTTGGAAATAAAGGTAGAAAGTGGATACAGTCACAGATTTATAAGAAGTTATTTTATCAACAAGACAAGTCACAAAAAAAGTATAACATTATACGTACCTTAATTTCTCTTTCTTAAAGTAGTAGACTTGATTTTTTGAGTCTGGCGCCTTAGACCACTCGGCTATCCTGACACCCTGTAGACTTGATTTTTTAGAATAGTTTTAGATTTTCAGAAAAACTGAGCATATAGAACAGAGTTCTCATATTACTCCCCCATAAATACACACAGTTTCCCCTATTATTAACATTTTACATTCATGATATATTACAATTAATGAGCAATACTGATACAATGTTAACTAAGTTTATAGGTGTTTAGATTTTCCTTAGTTTTTGCCTAATGGCTTTTTTTTGTCCCAGGATCCCATCCAGGATACCTTCCTGCATTGCGTTGACATGTCTCCTTAGGCTTCTCTTGGCTAGGACAGTTTCTCAGACTTTCCTTGTTTTTGATGACCTTGACAGTTGTGTGAGGAGTACTGGCCAGGTATATTATAGGATGCCCCACTATTGGACTTGGTCTGATGTTTTTCTCAGGAACGTGGGCAAATCCCTTCATCTCTTAATATCTCCTTCCAGACTTAGGAATAATAGATAAAAGATCAGCAGCATTTGTAACAGGTAGGCTATTAAAGAAAAGAGTAATACTTGCCATAGATGCTTTCATAGGACATCTAGTACCAGAAGTTTTTGTTTTGTTTAAGTACTTATTGAAGACTGATTTTTGTGGTGATATAAGAAGAAATGATGCTATATATTACATAGTAAGGGGCAGTCATTTTAAGAACCATTTAAAGTTGGTAAAATCAGAAGTATTCCTGAAGGAGTTCAAATGCCATACCATTTTTTTAATTGAATTTATTTGTTCACATTTCAAGATTGAAAGAAAATGATGAAAAAGTTGAAAGATAAACCTAAAGGAAGAAACTAGTTTCCTTTTTTTTTTCTTTAGACGGAGTCTCGCTCTGTCTCCTAGGCCAAAGTACAGTGGTATAGTCTCGGCTCACTGCAACCTCTGCCTCCAGGGTTCAAGTGATTCTCCTGCCTCAGCCTCCCAAGTAGCTGAGATTAACAGGCATACACCACCACACTTGGCTAATTTTTTGGTTTTTTTTTTTTTTTTTTTTTTTTGAGATGGAGTCTTGCTCTGTCGCCCGGGCTGGAGTGCAGTGGCTGGATTTCAGCTCACTGCAAGCGCCGCCTCCCGGGTTTACGCCATTCTCCTGCCTCAGCCTCCCGAGTAGCTGGGACTACAGGCGCCTGCCACCTCGCCCGGCTATTTTTTTTTTTAGTAGAGACGGGGTTTCACCGTGTTAGCCAGGATGGTCTCGATCTCCTGACCTCGTGATCCGCCCGTCTTGGCCTCCCAAAGTGCTGGGATTACAGGCTTGAGCCACCGCACCCGGCCAATTTTTTGTATTTTTAGTAGAGACAGGGTTTCACCACATTGGCCAGGCTGGTCTTGAACTCCTGATCTCAGGTGGTCTGCCTGCCTCAGCCTCCCAAAGTGCTGGGATTACAGGTGTGAGCCACCACACCCGGCCTTTTTTTGTTTTTTAAAGAAGAAACTAGTTTCCTTTGCCAGTATCTTATTAGCTGTGCCTAGTGATGAGCTTTTTAAGTCCATACTTTTGTATAGCAACCACATCTGCATGATTATAATTACCTCAAGGAAATTTATTTATAGCCCCTTTTCTATTTAAAAGGTTCAGAGTTATCTCTTTATGCTATTACAAGCTTATTTTTGTCACGTCATTCCACATGGAAAGGTTCTGAGCTCTTCATAGAGTACAAAGTTTAAAAATAACTTGTGAAAAAGAAAGCAACAAAGCAAGACCAACTGAATGTTCTTTAATTTTTTTAATAGAATGAGTGCTACTGAGTAACAACAGGTTTTTGTTTTGTTTTGTTTTGTTTTTTTAGCTCCTAACAGATAATTCTTCTCCAGACCAGGGACCAAATAAGGTTTTTGATCTTTGCGTAGTGTGTGGAGACAAAGCATCAGGTAACACTAAGAATAACCTCCTGAAAATAAAAAAAGAAAAAAAAATAACCTCCTATATGTGTCGTGTTGTTGAAATAACTACCACACTACCATGTTTCTTCTACTTAAAGTATGTCACTTTTATGGTTAATATTTGTAGCCTATAAAATTTAACTAATTTTTTCCCGAAGTTCTTTTTTTGTGATAGAGTCTCACTGTTGCTCTGGCTGGAATGCAGTGGCGTGATCTCAGCTCACTGCAGCCTCTGCCTCCTGGATTCAAGCAATTCTCCTGCCTCGGCCTCCCAAGTAGCTGGGGCTACAGGTGTGTGCCAGCACACACGGCTAATTTTTGTATTTTTGTTAGAGATGGGGTTTCACCATGTTGGCCAGGCTTGTCTCAAACTCCTGACCTCAGGTGATCCACCCTCCCCTCCTTGGCCTCTCAAAAGTGCTGGAATTACAGGAGTGAGCCACCGTGCCTGGTTCCAAAGCTCTTTATTCACTTATATTTTTTTTTACTTCAGTGCAGTTTTAATTTGATTTGTAATGAAATAAAATGCATATTTCACTTTTGAAGGTGAATATGTAAAAAAAAATTTTTTTTTTTTTTTTGAGATGGAGTCTTGCTATGTTGTCCTGACTGGAATGCAGTGGTGCAATCTTGGCTCACTGCAACCTCTCCCTCATGGGTTCAAGCAATTTTCCTGCGTTGGCCTTCTGGGTAGCTGGGATGACAGGTGCGTGCCACCACGCCCGGCTAATTTTTGTATTTTTAGTAGAGATGGGCTTTCACCATGTTGGCCAGACTGATCTCGAACTCCTGACCTCAAGCGATCCACCTGCTGTGGCCTCCCAAAGTGCTGGGATTACAGGCATGAACCACCATGCCCAGCTGTAGAAAAATGTTTTAATGTGAAAACTAGAAATTTTGGCCAAGGAATCATTTAAAAATGATGACTTCTGATCTTTACTAATATATTACATTAGGCCAGGTGAGATGGCTCATGCCTGTAATCCCAGCACTTTGGGAGTGGAGGCAGGAGGATCGCTTGAGGCCAGGAGTTCAAGACTAACCTGGGCAAGATGGCAAGACTGTCTCTACAAAAAAAAAATAACAAAACTGGTCAGGTGTGGTGGCACAAGCCTGTAGTTCCAGCTACTTGGGGATATCACTTGAGTCCAGTAGTTCGAGACTGCAGTGAACTGTGATTGCACCATTGCACTTCAGCCTGGGCCACAGAGTGAGATCCTGTCTCTAAAAAAATTACAACAAATAAATAAAAATAACTTCTAAAAATGTTTTTTATGTCAGGAGCTCAAAAATCAGTTTCACCTCATGTTGTTTAAAGGGAAGAAATTGGCTTATTTCATGTCTGTTCTGAAATAATGTGACTTTTATGTTTTCTTAAACATTTTATCTCTAGGACGTCATTATGGAGCAGTAACTTGTGAAGGCTGCAAAGGATTTTTTAAAAGAAGCATCCGAAAAAATTTAGTATATTCATGTCGAGGATCAAAGGATTGTATTATCAATAAGCACCACCGAAACCGCTGTCAATACTGCAGGTTACAGAGATGTATTGCGTTTGGAATGAAGCAAGACTGTATGTATTAGCTTTTAAGGAGAAAATACTTTTTAAAGATTCCAGCAAACTAGAAGAGTATTGAAATTAACAAATTAAAATAGGTTAAATATGTATACTTTTTAGTTTACAGTTTTCCAACTAAAAATATAAGAATACAGACATACGTATGTATTTTTTATTTTTTCAACTAATATTTATTGAATACCTGTGTAAAAAGCACATATTTGTAGTTTGGCAGCAAGTTTAACTAGCTTAAGATACCAGTTTACTTTTTGATTAAACTACTCAAAGGTGATTAGTAAGATAATGACAATACCTAGTATTGATTGAGCTTGCACTATGCTAGACACTGCACTTAGCATATGTATTAAGTTACTCTCACAGCAATTCTCTGCAGTAGGTACCAGGTTACCCATTTTACATTTGGGTAAACAGGTTGAGAAACCTGCTCAAGGTCATACAACTAATATAAGTGGCATAAGCTGGCTTTGAATCCTGGCAGTTTAACAACCTTACTGTACTATCTCCTAAGTGTTATGAGATAAAATTCTTACAAATACTATGTATTATATTTTAGAAAGGAAGACCAAGTAGTTGAATTACTTCTCAAAAATCTCTTGCCCTTCATTAATAAAAGATCTACCTTAGGCCTTTTTGTTCCTTTCAGTATTTTTTCAATGGATTAAATTTCACTTCATTTTGTTTAAAGCTCTCATATAGATAGGTAAGTGACTACTAACTTTAGTTCTTTCTTCTTGATGGTGAACTTTTAAAAAAGAGTTCCTTTTCATTTTTATCACAGGAATGGGGGAGCAGGGAGAGAAAAAAGAATGAGAGATGCAAATTGGTTAGTTTTACTAATCTAAAGCAACTTTGTTGAACTCGCACATAATTTCTAAAGATTGATGGTTATCTTTGGAGTTTAGTATGGTAGCCATGTCTCCTATTAGCAGCATTAAGCTTACCTACAGCTTACATTTATAATTGTCTGTAAATCCTATATTGTGATATAATAGTTTAACACATTTTTGTAGCTGTCCAATGTGAAAGAAAACCCATTGAAGTATCACGAGAAAAATCTTCCAACTGTGCCGCTTCAACAGAAAAAATCTATATCCGAAAGGACCTTCGTAGCCCATTAACTGCAACTCCAACTTTTGTAACAGATAGTGAAACTACAAGGTAAAGTAAAACAGACACTGAGTAGCTGGTCATTTTGTTTTTCTTCCCAATGAAACTCAGGCCAAAATGTGTGCTTATTTGTTACAGGTCAACAGGACTTTTAGATTCAGGAATGTTCGTGAATATTCATCCATCTGGAGTAAAAACTGAGTCAACTGTGCTGATGACATCAGATAAGGTGTGTTTAGTACAATTTAAAGCTTAGATTTTTTAAGCATTTTAAAATGTTTCCTAATCGCTTCCTTTGCTTTGGTAAATTGCTTTATTCTTAAATACTCCACATTACAAGATGCCTTTTTTTTTTTTTTAACGTAAATTAGAAATGTTCAGCCGGGCATGGTGGCTCACACCTGTAATCCCAGCACTTTGGGAGGCCAAGGCACGTGGATCGCTTGAGGTCAGGAGTTCAAGACCAGCCTGACTAACATGGAGAAACCCCGTCTCCACTAAAAATAGAAAAATTAACTGGGTGTGGTGGCACATGCCTGTAATCCCAGCTACTCGGGAGGCTGAGGCAGGAGAATCGCTTGAACCCGGTAGGTGGAGGTTGTGGTGAGCCAAGATGGCACCACTGCACTCCAGCCTGGGCAACAAGAGTGAAATTCTGTCTCAAAAAAACCAAAAAAACAAAAAATCAGAAATGTTCCTAATTTCACTAGGATGATTACCACTTCAACATGAAAGCAACAAACACATACTCTTCCCTCATCTTGAAATACGAGTCCTCAGTAAAAGACATTTATAGGTGTAAAATTCTTAATATTTCTTTTATGTTCCCTTACAGATTTGTTAGTGCCAAAATACATGTTTTTTTTTTTTAAGTGCCAAAATACTTAACATATTTAAATATTTCAGGTAAAAGGAAATTCTTAGCTCACCTCCATCAAAATACTTACTTGAGTCAAGAGTAGGAATAGGACTGCAAGAGCTCTTCTATCATGTATCCAGGTCATCCAGTTCTCTTAGAGATTGGAGCAGCTCTACATTAGACCAAGGGTCTAAAGGAAAAACAGTTTGTTTATTTAAATTGAACATGAAGAATTTCTGTATTTCTCAGAAGCCCTTTGGGAGAACAAGAAACAAAAATTTCTCCTGAAAACTCATATCTGAAAACAGATTTTAGGAAGCCTACAATCAGGGTTTCTCTCAGCCTATGATCTGGGTTTTTTGTTTGTTTGGTTTTTAAACAGGGTCCCCTCTGTCACCCAAGTTGGGGGTGCGGTGGTGGCACAGTAATGGCTTGCCACAGCCTCATCCTCTCAGGCTCCAGTGATCCTCTCACCTCAGCCTCCCAAGAAGCGAGGGCTGCAGGCACATGCCATTGTGCCTGGCTAATTTTTCCTATTTTTGTAGAGACCAAGTCTCATTGTGTTACCCAGCTGGTCTCGAACTCCTGGGCTCAAGTGATCCTCCTACCTCGGCCTTCCACATTGCTGGGGTTATGTGCATGAGCCACTCTGCCTAGCCAGGATCTGATTTTATATAACTTATAAGATTATTTGTCCTACTTAGGCAAGATTCGTTATATATTTGTCACTTGCTGCTTTAAAGTACTCTAAATACTTAGGCTCCGAAATCAAATTTCATCTACCACTTACTAGCTATATAACATTAGGCAAGTTATTTGACCTGTTAGTGCCTCACTTTCTCATCTGTAAAATAAGAGTAATAAGAGTATCTATCTTACAGATTGGGCTTTAGCATGTAATTGCTAGGTGAGGCAGTGGCCTCTTGCCATATGTTTTGGAAAACTTCACTTAGCCCTGTCTACATGATTCAAGGTTAGAATGATAATTGGTTTTATTGACATATTAACTCCTTCAGGAAAGGAAGGGAACTAGATTTCGTTGACAGACTACTCTGCTCAGACACTGTGCTCTCTTGTATATCTCTGTATGAAATTGTTAGGACAACCTTATGGTAAGCTTCTCTGACAAATGACCCCAAAACTCTGAAGTCACAAGATGAAAGTTTTTTATGTTGACTAAGAATCTTTAGGGGCAAAAACTTAAGAATCCAGTTAGATGTGTTGCTAGAGAGAAGAGAATATATAAACTAAGTTTTAGGTGAATATTAAAGCATTTAAAAATTGTAACTAATGTACTTTTTATTCAAATATAAGAAAAATTCTTGGGGCACTGCTTACATTGTGGGCTTTTCTGGGCACAGTGGCTCAAGCCTGTATCCCAGCAACTCGGGAGGCTGAAGTTGAAGAGCTCCTTGAGGCTAGGAATTTGAGACCAACCTGGGAAACATAGCAAGACTCTGTCTCTAAAAACAAAAAAAAATTATCCAGACATGGTGTTACATACCTGTAGTCCCAGCTATTTGGGAGGCTGAGGCAGAGGATTACTTGAGCCTAGGAGTTCAAGGCTGCAGTGAGCTATGATCATGCCCCTGTACTCCAGTCTAGGCAACAGAGTGTCTCTAAAAAAAAAAAAGCATAGACTTTTGCAGTCAGCCAGTCCCACTTCTACTATTTGGGTCATTCTTCTGGTTGGCAATAGAGGAATGATGATTTCTATTTCACAGGGTTGTTATGGAGGTTAAATAAAATGCATGTATGGGTATTAATTATGTAAGAACCTAACTGGTAGGGTTTTCAGTAAATGATTTTTGGACCATAGATTAATTTGGGGAGGGCACAAAAATTGTTTTATTCTACTGATTCACCAAAATAAATCTCACAGAAACTGAATAATTGTTATAATAAATGAAACATCATGGGAACATATGTGTTATTTTAGGATTAAGAACACCAAGAAGGGCCGGGCGCGGTGGCTCACGCCTGTAGTCCCACACTTTGGGAGGCCAAGGCGGGTGGATCACGAGGTCAGGAGATCAAGACCATCCTGGCTAACACAGTGAAACCCCGTCTTTACTAAAAATGGAAAAAATTAGCCAGGCGTGGTGGCAGGCGCCTGTAGTCCCGGCTACTCGGGAGGCTGAGGCGGGAGAATGGCGTGAACCCGGGAAGCAGAGCTTGCAGTGAGCCAAGATAGCGCCACTGCACTCCAGCCTGGGCGACAGAGTGAGACTCTGTCTCAAAAAAAAGACAAATCGAAAGATCAGTATCTTACCTATATAGAGAGTTTTCAACTCCAGTAACGAAAAAGTGAAGAGAATAATGGGTAACTGATCTATTTCTTTTAATGTTTGTGTTTAACACAGTGCCTTTTAACACATTTAATTAACACAGTGTCTGGCAAAAGTTGGCATCTTAGGAAGTCTGTTCAACAATTCATTTGCCCTTTTTCCCCCCTTCACTAGTATTCTTTATATTCCATACAAGTTTATAGTTTGTATAGTAAGTTTTAGAAATTGTACTCAGGAGGCTGAGGCAGGGAGGATCACTTGAGGCCAGGAGTTCAAGACTAGCCTGGGCAACACAGCAAGACTCCATGTCTAAAAATGAAAAAACGAGCCAGGCATAGCAGTGCATACCTGCAGTCTCAGCTGCTCAGGAGGCCAAGGCAGGAGGATCACGTGAACCCAGAAATTTGAGGATGCAGTGAGCTATGGTCGTGCCACTGTACTCCAGTCTGGGTGACAAAGGGAGACCTTGTCTCTTAAAAAAAAAAGTAACATATACTGCCGGGCGCGGTGGCTCACACCTGTAATCCCAGCACTTTGGGAGGCCGAGGCGGGCAGATCACAAAGTCAGGAGATCGAGACCATCTTAGCCAACATGGTGAAACCCCATCTCTGCTAAAATATAAAAAATTAGCTGGGCGCGGTTGCATGTGCCTGTAATCCCAGCTACTTGGGAGGCTGAGGCAGGGGAATCGCTTGAACCCAGGAGGCGGAGGTTGCAGTGCGCTGAGATCATGCCATTGCACTCCAGCCTGGTGACAGAGCGAGACTCCATCTCAAAATATATATACACATATGTATAAACATTTCTTAAGAAATATACCTGATGTTTTTAAATTTGTATTTTCCTCAAGAAATTTCTGAAAGCTCAGAGCCCTTTAACTTTCCAGGTTTCATTTATCATGCTCTTCTTTTTTCTTGGCATATCATAATCTATAATTGGATATTTCAGATTGAAAAAAATACTGATACCAATTCACAGAATTTTAATACCCTTCTTTTTAAAGGCTGAATCATGTCAGGGAGATTTAAGTACATTGGCCAGTGTGGTTACATCATTAGCGAATCTTGGAAAAACTAAAGATCTTTCTCAAAATAGTAATGAAATGTCTATGATTGAAAGCTTAAGCAATGATGATACCTCTTTGTGTGAATTTCAAGAAATGCAGACCAACGGTGATGTTTCAAGGTAAGGTCTCTTTTGATTATCAATGTCCTTTTGTTTACATGCCTTTTAGTATTTCTTAAAACATTTTTATGTGCTATTTATAAAAGTTTCAGAAAACAAATACAGGTTGATTATCCCTTATCTGAAATGCTTTGTTCAGACCAGAAACATTTCAGATTTCAGATTTTGGAATGTTTGCATTACTCTGGGTACCATGCAGGCCTTTCTGACCTTTTCAAAAATATCTTTACACCACAAAGAAGAGAATATGCAAAAATCCACAGTGAGTAATGCACATAGATCTTGGCTCCTTATGGGGAATCAGGGGAACCTGCCATTGGCATGTCTGGCCTGTAGTGGGTGTGCTTGCTTGGGGGAATCTGGGCATGTGCAGAAAAGATTTATCTCAGCTGGGAGGGTCTTTTTTCCCTTTTGGACAGGGAATAAACTGTTATACACCTGCATTTTTACTGCAACCCATCATGAGAAGTCAGGTGTGAAATTTCCACTTGTGGCATCATGTTGGTGCTCAAAAAGTTTCTGATTTTAGAGCATTTTGGATTTTAGTATTAGGAATCCTTAACCTACATTTCTATTTTCACTTAGAAAAATAAAGGCATAGTAAGTTTTAACTGAAAACTTGCATTCAGTATGACAAGTCATATTCTAAATGACAAAATCAATAAATGAATATTAGAAGATTAAACATGTAGTCTTAAAACTTAGGAATTTTCTTCTTCTAAAGATGAAGATGTGTATGGAGAGTGAAACATTTGTCATTCTCAGCAATCATGTTGATCCTACTCCTCAATTTCTAGTGATGAAAATTAATGTAAAAGATTTAATCAACTACAGTTTTAAGTTACACTTGAAGAAAGTAGTATCAGAATTCTGTTTTTTATTCTGTAAATACTAATGCTTACGATATAGAAACAATTTATTCAGGCTTTTCCTACACTGAGTTTATCATTTAAAATATGAATAAGCTGAACACATTAGTGTATAGGAGGCTGAGGTGGGCAGATCACTTCAGCCTCGGATTTTGAGTCAACCAGCAACTAGACCCCATCTCTAAAGGAAAAAAAAGATACGATAAAAATACACTGAATTGGCCAGGCGTGCTGGCTCACGCCTGTAATCCTACCACTTTGGGAGGCCAAGGTGGGTGGATCACCTGAGTTCAGGAGTTTGAGACCAGCCTGGCCAACATGGTGAAACCCCATCTCTACTAAAAATGAAAAAAATTAGCTGGGTGTGGTGGTGCATGCCTGTAATCCCAGCTACTTGGGAGACTGAGGCAGGAGAATCGCTTGAACCCCGGAGGTAGAGGTTGCAGTGAGCTGAGATCATGCCACTATACTCTAGCCTGGGCGACAGAGCGAGACTCTTTCTCAAACAACAAAATATATATATTGAATAAACTACATTTAAGAGTCACAATAAGTAGTACTTGGTTGAACATGAGATTTCAAGAAACTCTAGGAGGCCTATTGAAAAATATGGGGAACTATTTTGAGTATTTAGTAACATTAGTTTGTTATTATTCTAATATCAAATTGTTACAGTTTAGATTTAGCTGTATGACCACACATTTTAAAATACTCTCTGCCCAGGTGCAGTAGCTCATGCCTGTAATCTCAGCACTTTGAGGGGCTCAGGTGGCATGATTGCTTGAGTCCAGGAGTTGGAGACCAGCCTGGGCAACATAGTGAGGCCCAGTTTCTACAGATAATTTAAAAGTTAGCTGAGCATGATGGTGCGCACATGTAGTCCCAGCTACTCGGGAGGTTGAGGTGGAAGGATCGCTTTCTTGAACCCAGGAGTTCAGGATTACAGTGAGCCATGATCATGCCACTGCACTCCAGCCTGGCTGACAGAGGGAGAACGTGTTTCAAAAATAAACATGAGTAAAGTAAAATGTTTTCTGAATTTTTAAATAAAATTTAAGACCTATTGTACTGTGCATAATAAAGTAAACATAAGTTTTTTTCCTTGTTCTAAGTAACTTTTGTATACAAAATAAATAGACTGATAGTCTTGTAGTATCAAAAATATAATGTTTTTTAAAAATAATTCGTTAACAAGAATTTTGTTTAATTGAGACAGGGTCTTGCTGTGTCAACCAGGCTGGAGTACAGTGGTGTTATCATAGCTCACTGCAGCCCTGCCCTCCTGGGCTCAAGCGATAAAAATATATAACTTTTAAAAGCATATTATTGTATGAAAATATGAAGATGTTTCTCCCCCTTAATTATACAAGATTTTAAAAAAGAGACTTTAGGCCAGGCATGTGGCTCACGCCTGTAATCCCAGCACTTTGGAAGGCTGAAGCGGACATATCACTTGAGTTCTAGACTAGCCTGACCAGTTTTTTTAGGCTTAAATCTTAATTCTAGAATCCTATGTAGAATTGTTATTTTATTGTGGTGTTTGGTCAAGCTCACAGCTTCTGATATCTTCATACAGGGCATTTGACACTCTTGCAAAAGCATTGAATCCAGGAGAGAGCACAGCCTGCCAGAGCTCAGTAGCAGGCATGGAAGGAAGTGTACACCTAATCACTGGAGATTCAAGCATAAATTACACCGAAAAAGAGGGACCACTTCTCAGCGATTCACATGTAGCTTTCAGGGTATTTCTATATGTTTTTTTAAACTTGCATGTTGTATTGCTTGATTTTGATCTACCTTTCAAAAATCAAAGTATGTTTGTTGTGCTTTTGAAGTCAGAAATATCCCTGATAGAATTTCAAAACAGCAGCTAAAACATACTCATCTGGGCCAGGCACAGTGGCTCACACCTGTAATCCCACCACTTTGGGAGGCCCAGGTGGGCAGATCACCTGAGGTCAGGAGTTCGAGACCAGCCTGACCAACATGGAGAAACCCTGTTTCTACTGAAAATACAAAAGTAGCCATGCGTGGTGGCGCATGCCTGTAATCCCAGCTACTCAGGAGGCTGAGGCAGGAGAATTGGTTGAACCTGGGAGGCAGAGGTTGCAGTGAACTGAGATCACGCCATTGCACTCCAGCCTGGGCAACAAGAGCGAAACTCTGTCTCGAAAAAGAAAAAAAAACTCATCTGCATATAGAAACAAAAATTTTTTAGGCTTTTCTCTGCTGTTGATTATCAAGATACTGAATAAGCTGGGCATGTTAGTGTGCATCTATGCAGGAGGCTAAAGCCTTATGTAGGTAAGATAATGGCTTAATAAAGCATCCTGTTATTAAGTCAGTTATAATAGCAGTTATTGGGTTTAAATCTATAAATGTTAGCTTTTATAACTTTTCAGCACATTTTATTAAACTTTTAAGTATTGGCATTCATGATGTGTTGAATGGACTGCTTTTGTTCAATGCCTAGCTACTACTATATTGTAAATCAGTAAGACCCAGATAGTTTGTTCTTACCATAGTAATTACAGAGAACTCCATTTGTTATGTATCACCTTAATTAGCTGGCTTCCAGCATTATTATAAGATACCAATTGGCCAGGTGCAGCTGCTCTCACCTGTCATCCCAGTACTTTGGGAGGCTAAGGCCAGAGGATTGCATGAGCCCAGGAGTTGGAGACTAGCCTGGGCAACATGCCAAGACCTCATCTCTATTATAAATAAAAATTACATAATAAAATTTAAAAAGATATACATGTAATATATTTTAACTTTTAGTTGTTAAGTTATACTTTTTAGCCATTTTGGAGAAGGTACATTTATAATTTATTTTGTTCCCATAAATAATTGTGGGTTTTGCCATTACTTTTAAGGCTGCAATTACTTTTTCACCAACCTAACTTTTTATGACAGAAACAATACATGCAGAATACTAGATATAATACATGTAGAAGACTAGAAAATCACTTTCTACCCTTTGATTTGTCATTCAAATAATGCTTGGACAGAGTTATAGCCATGCTCACTGTGGAGATCCTACATTAAGATCCTGTTGTTTTGACTCCTCCATTTTAACCACTCAGCTGTGGATACTGTTAGCAAGATGTATGCAAAGGGATTGAATGCATATAGATTTCACTTAGCAATATATAGTAGTCCTGGAATACCTGAGGGTGACTGCTCATTTTACTATAGATTATAAAATTCCATGGATTTTTTTAAGGAGAATATGTACAGCTATCAAATAAATATGTGTATCAGTAGAAATTATGAGTGCAAAGTAATATTTGTATTTAAAAAATTTGACTTGGTAGAAATAGCCGCAGAGAAACTCTTTGGCTTAAAATAGTGTAATTTGATGTAGTCAATAAAATATATCAGTGAAGGCTATTTTTATGTAAAATTTTACCAAAGATAATATACATGGAAAAAATTAGAAATGTTTTTTTCTACACTCTACAGGAAAATTTTTTATAAGTGCTATAAGAAAAAGTAATTGGAATAATATTCTAAAAAATTATGGTAAGATTTATGGACAAGGATGGAGCAAGGCAAAAGTTGATTTTTTCCCATTGTTCTTTCTTATTCTAGATAAAAGACATTCTTTTGTTTTCTTAGGTTTATGTTCTGCGTTGGATTTAAATGGGAGGAAGGAAGAAATGAGACAGATGTAGGAACAGGCCCCACTATGAGGGAAAAGGACAGAGTGCTCTTTAGAAAGTAGGGGTAGTTTACCTGTTTATTGTTGATGTTAGTCCTCAAAGTTTTTGATTCCTTGAAATGTTTTGGAGAGAAGAATTTGGCAAATTACAACTTTTTTTTCTTCCTAGGATTGGCTTTTGTCATTCCATCTTTGTCTTCCTAAGTATCCTCACAGTCAGCACTATAAATTTTCTTACTCTCCTGAAAAGGACCGCTTCACCTTTCTCGGAGTCTCACTTACAGCCTTGTGAAGTCAAATATTTTACTTTTCAGTGATTTCCCTGCTTAGCTCCTAGAGTCTGGTAATTTCATGGTTCTCACATTGAAGTTTTCTGGTCATGGGTTTCAAGACCCTACATCTGTAATCAAACAACTCAATCCTCTCTTACTTGCTGAGCTGAATAGCATTTTGTTCCCCTGTTGCATTTCTATGTACACTGTAGTTTGCAGCATATTTTCACGTACACTCTTTCCTTTGGGCCTCACCACATATGTTGAGGTTAGAATTTTTATTTTTTTTTTCTTTCTTTTTGAGATAGGGTCTCACTCTCACCCAGGCTGGAGTGCAGTGGCATAATCACAGCTCACTGCAGCCTTGACCTCCTGGGCTCAAGGGATCCTCCTGCTTCAGCCTTTCATGTTGCTGAGACCATAGGCATGTGCTACCATACCCAGCTAATTTAAAAAATTTTTTAGTAGAGATGGGATCTCACTTTGTTGCCCAGACTTGTCTCATACTCCTGGCCTCAGGCGATCCTCTCACCTCAGCCTCCCAAAGTGCTGGGATTACAAGCATGACCCACCACCATACCTGGCAGGGTTAGAATTTTTATTCTCATTTGATGGATGAAGAAAGAGATGTAGAGATTTTTAGTGTCTTGTTCAAAGCAATCTTGATAGTAAGGAGAAGTAGTCTAATAATGAAACTTGAAGTTTTGATTTTGAAAAATCAAGGGCAATAGTAATATTTGAGATTTTTATTGGCCAGGCGTGGTGGCTCATGCCTGTAATCCTAGCACTTCTGGAGGCCTACGCGGGCAGATCACCTGAGGTTAGGAGTTGGAGACCAGCCTGGCCAACATGACGAAACCCCGTATTTACTAAAAATACAAAAATTAGCCAGGCGCAGTGGTGCATGCTCATAACCCCAGCTACTCAGGAGGCTGAGGCAGAAGAATTGCTTGAACCCGGGAGGCGGAGGTTGCAGTGAGCCAAGATTGCATCGCTGCATTCCAGCCTAAGTGACAGAACGAGACTCCATCTTTAAAAAAAAAAAAAAAGAAAAAGATTTTTATTAAGCTTCATAATTTTTGGTATGATTTCATGTACTTTGTTTCACTTGATTCTTAAAATCTCCTTAGAAGAATAATCATGGTAGATCATATTCCCATTTTAGATATTGTATATATACAACAGAAGTGAGGTGGTTTTGGAAATTGCATATACTTATTTCTAAAATTTTATTATCTTCATATTAGAATCAGTCTTTCTGGTCACCCATGTTTGCAACTTTAGAGGAAGTTATTCTCCCTAAGCCTCACTCCATAACTGAATTTTAACCATTCTATTGCTTGAATTTTCTCCCTCCCTTTTCATTTCCTTCACCATATTTTAGGCCTTTTAAAATTCCTTTCTTGATTTGTTACCCTAATATATTTGCTTCCAGTCTTTCTTTTCCATCTTGTCCTGTGTGCTGGTACCAGCGTTACATTTGTTAAAAATCAAATTATGTCACTCCACTACTTACCATCCTTCAGTAGCTTCCCATTGCCCATGTTATGAAATTAAGTCCAGTCTCTATAACTTGACCTTTTAGGGCCCTCCACATTCTGACCCAGCTGCCCATCATTTCTCACACATGCCATTAGCTCTCTTAGCCCTTTCTATAGCTCATTCATTCAGTTTTTATTTTATTCTTCCACTGAGACAGTAGCACTTACTGCTTCCCAGTGAACTCTAAGTAAATAGTTACTGAATAAATATGTAATCTAGGGTCATACTGGTAATTAGGCGAAGTGATTAACGAAAAGTCAGGAGCAGAATCCAGATCTCCTGACTCAAATGCTTTTTTTATATTTGTGTGGAGATGGGGTTTCACTGTGTTGCTCAGGGTGGTCTCAAACTCCTGGCCACAAGCAATGATCTTCCCACCTCAGCCTCCCAAAGTGCTGGGATTATAGGCCTGAGCCACTGTGCTTGTGCTCAGCCTCCAAGGATTTTTTTTTTTTTTTTTTTAAGACCAGCTCTGTAGCCCGGGCTGGAGTGCAGTGGCGTGATCTCGACTCACTGCAGCCTCTGCCTCCCAGACTCAAGCCATCCTCCCACCTCAGCCTCCTGAGTAGGTGGGACTACAGGCATGCACCACCACTCCCAGCTGATTTTTGTATTTTTTTTTTTTTTAATACAGACGAGGTTTCATCATGTTGCCCATGCTGGGCTCTATGTTACTCACGAGCTCCAATGATCCGCCCACCTCGGCCTCCCAAAGTGCTGGGATTATAAGCTTAAACCATCACACCCGGCCATGCAGTGATTTTTCAAAAGCTATGTCAGCGGAGCGCGGTGGGTCACACCTGTAATCCCAGCACTTTGGGAGGCTGAGGCGGGTGGATCACAAGGTCAGGAGTTCAAGACCTGACCAACATGGTGAAACCCCGTCTCTACTAAAAATACAAAAAAAAAAAATTGGCTGGGCGTGGTGGCGGGCACCTGTATTCCCAGGTGGCGGGCACCTGTATACTCAGGAGGCTCAGGCAGGAGAATCGCTTGAACCTGGGAGGCAGAGGTTTCAGTGAGCCAAGATAGCACCACTGTACTCCAACCTGGGTGACAGTGAGACTCCATCTCCAGAAAAAAAAAGCTATATCATGCAGGCTGTTATAAGATTTCAGTACAGAAACTGCTAGAAAGATATGTAGAGGCATCTAATAACTTGTAAAATAGATTGGTCAGGTTTAGTTCTTGTCAAGGCTCTTTAAAAATTCAGCTCAATATATTGAACTTTTCTAATTTGAAAAATGTGTATAATTCGATTTATAAACCTAAAGATCTACAGGCATTTTGGGGAAGCTCACTCTCTCTATATGTAGGAATAAATCTTTGTCTTTTCAGTCTCAAAGACTTGTTAAATGGACTATTGTTTCTTCAGCCAGCGTTAGCTTTCTGATTCAGAATACTAGAGTTTTATTGAGCATGTAAAACAGATAGATTATGACACATTTTCTCTCTATAAGTTAACATGGTGTGTGTAGTAATATTTTAAATAATGAGTCCCTTTAGTGTGTGTTGTAAACTATTTACATTTTATGATTAAAGCAGCAGAAAGTTTTCAGAGTTACCACCACTGTTGTGTAAAGCAAAACCATTGTATCCAGTGTTTACACATTACAAGTATTAATATTTAAGTGCAATTTTAAACTATTTTGCAAAGGATTTTTGTTTTGTTTCGTTTTCTTTTTTGAGACAGAGTCTTGCTCTGTCTCCCAGGCTGGAGTACAGTGGCATAATCTTGGCCCAGTGCACCCCTGGGTTCCAGCTATTCTCGGCACTTCAGCCTCCCGAGTAGCTGGGATTACAGGCGCACACCACCATGCCCGGCTAATTTTTTGTATTTTTAGTAGAGATCTGGTTTTACCTTGTTGGCAGGCTGGTCTTGAACTCCTGACCTCAAGCGATCTGCCTGCCCTGGTCTCCCAAAGTGCTGGGATTACAGGCCTGAGCCACCATGCCCATCCCTACAAAGGACTTTTTTGTTGTTGTTTTGCATCTTAGTTGCCCCTTCCCCCATAACTAGTAAGTTTTGGTAATTCCCTTAGTTTTTCAGACTTTCTTTTTACTCACCTTGGGTAATTCTGAAAAGATATGATATATTGTGTTTTTTAAGATGTGGTCTTGCTCTGTTACCCAGGCTGGAGTTCAGTGGCACAATCCTGGCTCACTGCAGCTGCTACCTCCTGGGCTCAAGGGATCCTTCTGCCTCAGTCTGCTAAGTAACTGGGATTATAGGTGCACACCACCATGCCCAGCTAATTTTTTTATTTTTAGAGATGAGGTCTCACTGTGTTTCCCAGGTTGGTCTCAAAATTCCTAGGTTCAAGCGGCTCTTCCACCTCAGCCTCCCGAGCTGCTGGGATACAGGTGTGAGCCATCACACCTGGCTAAATTTTTAATTTCTTTTTTTTTTTTTTTTTGTAGATATGGGTCTTGTTATGTTGCCCAGCTGGTCTTGAACTACCGGCTTCAATCAATCCTCTCACCATGGCCTCCCAAAGTGCTGGAATTACAGGCATGAGCCACTGCGCCCAGCCAAGAATTGTCTTAAATAATTGTATTTTAACTTACTGCTGTGATAAACCTTTCTCAAACATTCTTAAATATGTAAAAAATTTTCTTCTCACTTGCAGAATTTCAACTATTAATTGTCCTTTTCTTTTATTACTTGGTACCAAAATAGGTAAACCATTCTTGGCTAATAATGAACAAAGGCAGGATTTTTTTTTACATTTTTATCTAACTTTTCTTTGTTTCAAACCTCAAGCCTAAATTTTAGATAGAAGATACCTTTGAGGGGCCAGGTGCAGTATTTTAGCTAGAAGATACCTTTGAGGGGCCAAGTGCGGTGGCTCACACCTGTAATCCCAGCACTTTAGGAGGCTGAGGCAGGCTGATCACCTGAGGTCAGGAGTTTGAGACGAGCCTGGCCAACGTGGTAAAACCCTGTCTCTACTAAAAATACAAAAAAATTAGCTGGGTTGGTGGCACACGCTTGTAGTCCCAGCTACTGGGGAGGCTGAGAAAAGACACTCACTTGAACCCTGGCAGACAGCTGAGATCACACCACTGCACTCCAGCCTGGGTGACAGAGCGAGACTTCATCTCAAAAAAAAAAAAAAAAAGATACCTTTGAGAATCTGATGAAAGCTATAATAGTCATTCCCTAGAAAAATGAATGTGGGCACATCTACCTACCCCACCCAGAGGTAGCCACTGTTAACTATGTGACGTGTTTCCTTCTGTACTTTTTAGGTATACATAAATATGTGCTCTTTAACATAAATTGGGTCATCTATTTAATACATACTGTTTTACAGTTTTTTCTACTTAGATGTCTGTGAGATTTTTTGTATGCCATTACATCTCAGTTTATCTTTCCAATTTTAATGCCCACATATGTTCTATAACATGGATTATTCTTTTCTCTAGAGATAGAAATGTGGGTTGTTGCCAGCATTTAATTTCATTGTTAGATGTAGAGCTGCAATGGACATCCTTACACATGCTTTTTTGTGCATGTATGCAAGTATTTTGCTGGAACAGAGATTTAGAAGTGGTACTGCATGTACTTTAACAATTTTGGTAGATAGTAGACTAATTGTTCTCCAAATTACCCCATGCTCGGTAGTGTGTACCCAGTTTTCTGTATCCTCACTATACTTGATACTATTGATCATTTTAGTAATTACAAAGTAGAAAAATTTTCAACAGTGGTCAGACATTTTAAAGAACTGGATCAGCAGTATAAACTGATCACTTGCTATTAGTATGTCTACAGGCATACTTGTAATTTTTAAAATATATTTTTTTAAATTAGGTACCAGTTTGGGTTTTTTTGGGTTTTTGTTTGTTTGTTTGTTTTGAGATGGAGTCTCACTCTCACCCAGGCTGGAGTGCAGTGGCACGATTTCGGCTCACTGCAACCTCCACCTCCCTGGTTCAAGTGATTCCCCTGCCTCAGCCTCCTGAGTAGCTGGGACTACTCACCACGCATGGCTAAATTTTTTTTGGTATCTTAGTAAAGATGAGGTTTCAACATGTTGGCCAGGATGAGCTTGATCTCTCGACATTGTGATCCGCCCGCCTCCGCCTCCCAAAGTGCTGGGATTACAGGCACGAGCCACCATGCCCGGCCTGCCAGTTTTTTTTAAATAGGGAGGTTTCACACAGAATGTGCTCTTTGAAAAACTGAAAGAGCTGGCAGTGCTGAGCCCACAATTCAATATGTTTTCACTGCACTGAATTCAATTCACAGCTGTACCCTTTATCCAGGAAAAATATGCTCTTCCCAGTTGGTACAAGCAAGCCTGTTGCACTCCTTACTCTCCTGGTCTTGTAAGCATTTTAATTTGTTAACCCCTTACCCTAAATGAAAGAAACATTTAGCAGACAGGATTTTTCCTTAAACTGAATTTGTTGTATGCTATCATTAATAGAGAGAAAGAAGGAAAAGAAACACATTGTTAGACCAAGACAGGAAGTAACATAACCAGATAATGTCATAGTTGATATTTATTGAGGTTCTGCTTGTCTGAATATTGGCTTGTCAGAAACTATGGGCTACTTATTTATCCTAAGCCCTGTTAGCTGTAAATTCTAGTGACTTGGATTATTTCAAGATTAGCTTTTTTCATGAATATATTAGCTCTCATTTGATGTGTTATGTTTACATTCAACTTTTTCAAAGAAATGATAATTTAGAACTTTTCAGTCATAAGATAATTTACCTAAATCCCTGTTCATACTAGCTCACCATGCCTTCTCCTATGCCTGAGTACCTGAATGTGCACTACATTGGGGAGTCTGCCTCCAGACTGCTGTTCTTATCAATGCACTGGGCACTTTCGATTCCTTCTTTCCAGGCGCTAGGGTGAGTGTTTTGAAATCTTGACTATAAATGTGATTTTGTAGCACAAATGTACATTAAACAAAACTTTTACTTTGGGAAGATTTGCATTAAAGGATAAAACAGTATAACATAGCTTCAAGTTGGGTCATTCATATGACAAATCATGGCAGCTAACTAGTATTTTCTTTGTATTTATGTGGAAGAGTATCCATATTTTGTAGTTTGACTAAGTTAAGAATTTGGATGGAACAGAATCAGTAGAATTGATAGATTATGGCCAGCATTTGTAACAGGCCTTTCATTGGCTCATAGATAGAGAGACTGTAAGACTGCCCTAGGTTCTTGTTTTTCTCTCATCACTACTATTTCAGTGTTCATCCCAGGCATGTTACTAAAGGGCTGAATTTTGCCTACAGTGGTTATGTTAAAAGTATAATTGTTTTCCAATCATGCGGTTCAAAGAAAAAAAAAGAAAATGTAAACCCCCATAGTACCACTACAGTGACTTAGAGGGTTAGTCTTACCACTCAAGAGTACATCTGAAGCTGGGCATGATAACTAACACCTGCAATCTCAGCATTTTGGGGGGTCAAGGCAGGAGGATGGCTTGAGGCCAGGAGTTTAAGACCAGCTTGGGCAACAGAGCGAGAAACAAAATGTTTTAATTAGCTGGGCATGGCGATGCACACTGGTAGTTCCAGCTACTATAGAGGCTAAGGGGGGGCCAATCACTTGAGCCCAGAAGTTCAAGGCTGAAGTAAGCCATTATCACATGGCTTACTGCACTCCAGCATGGGACGAAGCTAGACCCTGTCTCTTAAAAAGAAAAAAAAGAGTATATCTATATTCTGTTCTGAAGAAATCAGATGAGCTAGAAAATGGCCTACTGTAAGAAACTCAAGCTTTACCTAAAGTTTGCCAAATTTATTTAAATTGTTTTAAAATAACTGGTGTGTTTAAAGGCAAAACAATGGAAAAAGTTAAGCCCATAGTTAGAAAGTTTTTATTCAAAGTTAGAAAGTTTTTATTCAACTCCTAGGACCCTACTCACCAATATGATTTTGTAAACAATTCGCTTTCACATCCTGTATACCTGTTCTTCTGTTTACCAAGTGGGAATAATAATTGCCCACCCCTTATCCTTAGAGACTATTTTGAATATAACAAACATGTGAACATGATTGTAAAAGGCATACAGAGAATTGAATAAAGGTATATTTAACATTATAATTTTGTTTATTAATCAGCATTATACTATGCATTAAATCATGCTCAAGATATTATAGTTACATAGACTAAAAGCTTGATTTAGAATGGTTAACCTTTAAAATGATGGTCAGTCCTTTTTTAACATTCAACTTTCAGAATTTCTCTAGTTTTGTGGGGGTTTTTTTGTTTAAGAGATGAGTTCTTCCTCTGTCATTGAGACTGATCTGGAACTCCTGGGCTCAAGTGATCCTCCTGCTTTAGCCTCCCATACAGGCGTGCACCACCTCGCCCAATGTTCAGTGTGTTTGTTTGTAGAAAAAAGGTAATGTAAATTTGCATATTGGCAGTTGATTTTTTTATTTAGTTGGGAGTCTTTTTTCTGCTTTGTAATTACTGAAATGATCAATAGTATCAATTATAGTGAGGATACAGAAAACCAAGTACACACTACCGAGGGTGAGGTAATCTGGAGAACAATTAGTCTATTATATACCAAAATTTTTAAAATAAGTACTTATACTGGAGTGCAGTAGCATGATCTCGGCTCACTGCAATCTCCACCTCTCAGGTTCAAGCAATTCTTATGCCTCAGCCTCCTGAGTAGCTGGGACTACAGTTGTGCACCACCAAGCCTAGCTAATTTTTGTATTTTTAGTAGAGATAGGATTTCGCCATGTTGGCCAGGCAGGTCTCAAACTTCTGACCTCAAGTGATCTGCTCACTTCGGCCTCCCAGAGTGCTGGTGTTATAGGTGTGAGCCACTGTGCCTGGCCAGCAATTAATTTTAAAATATTAAGTGTAGTTCACTCATCTTGTAACTCACATTTATATGTCTAAAAAGTAACCTGGTGACATTTTTCATAATAAGCTATCAGTTATAATAAAACAACAAAAGGGAGGAATTTTGGGGAGTGGTTTGAACTCGTTGAATTATTTACACCACCATTGATCTTAAGTACTTCTATTAAATTGAGTATAATTATCCTATGGAAATAACGCAGATGTTGAAGAAACCAAAAATAAGGCTTCAGGAAGTGTCTGTTTATGAAATAAGTCATTTTTATAGTGGTAGCCACATTTTCCTGTGATCTGTATTGAGAATCAGTTTCAATGTAACAACGACAAGATTGTTTGTAATTAGAATAACTTGATCTAGCAATCAAGGCCATTATGCAGAGTCTTATTTTTTATCCCCGTCTAGATGATTCATAGATCTTATTTATGTGTTGACTTAATCATACGGATATAATGATGGAAAAATTCTGTTATATGGAAATAAAAGCTATTCTAAAAGTAGAAACTGGCATTAGGTTGCATTTTTATCTAAAAATATAAAAGTTGGTGACAAAATTCTAATTTTACAGAGAGAAACAGATAAGCAACATTAATCATTTTCCAAAATCAAGATTGCTTTGATCACTTACTTTAATTCAAGGCAACAGTAACTTAAATAATTTTACTCAACAGTGCATGGTTAACAGCTTTGTATTTTACAAGGCTTCTGTATTTTACAAAGGTATTGATTTTCTGTTTTAAGATTTGTAGTTTCAGTACTTAGAGTAATTCAGTTGTGGTTTTAAGTTTTCCCTGCAAAATTTAGGTTAAGTGAATAGTGGTAGATTCCACTGTGGGGTAGTGGAGAGTACTTGTCATGATTTGCCTGGAGTAAGTATGGCAGCAGTCATCTCTACCTAGATCCTTACAATATAACCAAAAGCTCCAAGCCACCACCATTTACCACAGGCAACTTTATTTATTGAATAATGTAATCAGTAGCCTTCCATTAAATGCTAAGCCAGAAAGCTGAATCTTTTACCACTGAAAGATAATGTAATGTTTCCTGTAACTTTGTGGTTTTGAAACCTGTAATTTTTTGGGTTCATTGCAGTATCACTGATACTTTTCCCTGAGGACTGGTGCCTTCAGTATTACCAGATATAAGTGGCTCAAAAGTTATATTCCTTTATGAAAGTAAATAGTATAAACAATTATATAACCTCTAATTGTGAGTCCTATATACGTATTTTAATGAATATTAACAATGTAGGCCAGGCGCAGTGGCTCATACCTATTATCTCAGCACTTCGGGAGGCCAAAGCAGGCAGATCACTTGAGGCCAGGAATTCAAGACCAGCCTGGCCAACATGGCAAAACCCTGTCTCTACTAAAAACTCAAAAATTAGCCAGGCATGGTGGCAGCCGCCTGTAATCCCAGCTACGTGGGAGGCTGAGGCAGAAGAATCACTTGAATCCAGGAGATGGAGGTTGTAGTGAGCTGAGATCATGCCACTGCACTCCAGCCTGGGTGACAGAGGGAGACTTCACCTCAAAAAAAAAAAACAAAAAAGTAAACCCACAATATAGTGTAGTAGTTAGAGAAAAATACCTGTACCTATTTGTAAAAGAAATTAACATATTTAGTGTTTTGCAAGTTAATGCTTTTTTAAAAACTAGAGATGGAGGTCTCACTATGTAGTCCAGGCTGACCTCGAACCCCTTGCCTCAAGCGATTCTCCCAACTCTGCTTCCCAAAGTACTGGGATTACAGGCATGAACCATCATATCCGGCCTTTTTTTTTTTCTTCTAGATGCCTTAGTGATAAACTTAACTACAGTCTCTACTCAGCTTTTTTTGCTTCTTAAAGGAAAGATGTTTTGAACATAAAGTACAACAGTCATTTATTTTCCTAACAGGAAAAACTGGTAGCAAACATGCCCTTAACATCCCAAAATATTAACGTTAAATGGAGGAGTCTCTACTGAGAAATTTGACTTTTGCATTTTACTTGCTAAATTGTGTAAGGAGGTATAAAGGAGCAAAAAGATTCAAATTCTGTTTTTATGCATCTGCTGGCTTTTGTGTCTTTGGACCAAGTAACCTAAATGAGGCTCAGTGTCTGTAAATTAGGAGCAGAAATGCTTGATTATGAACTACATCAAATAGGTGAGATAATGAATGTAAATGTATCTAAGCCATTGCCTACTGCTAAGTAGATAATAAAAGGTAATTTTTCTTCATTCCTTAAAGACCATCTTTTTAGAGTAGCCTTGCTGTTTTTCTTTCCTGACATAATTGAACTTTTAAAAAAATTTTTTATTTTTATTATTATTAATATTTTATTTTTTTATTATTTTTATTTTTTAATTTATTTTTTATGTTTTTTGTTTTTTTTTTGAGATGGAGTCTCGCTCTGTCCCCCAGGCTGGAGTGCAATGGCCTGATCTCAGCTCACTGCAAGCTCTGCCTCTCAGGTTCACACCATTCTCCTGCCTCAGCCTCCCGAATAGCTGGGACTACAGGAGCCCACCACCACACCCGGCTGATTTTTTGTATTTTTAGTAGAGACAGGGTTTCACCATGTTTGCCAGGATGGTCTCGATCTCTTGACCTCATGATCCACCCACCTCGGCCTCCCAAAGTGCTGTGGGATTACAGGCGTGAGCCACCGTGCCTGGCCTCATAATTGAACTTTTTAAAAACATAACTAGCTATACCATCAGGGTTTTTGGTTTGGGGTTTGGATAAATGTAAATAGGTATCTTTCTGTAGTTGGTTTCTACAGTCCTTTCACTTTTCTTTTAGAAACACAATAATCTGGTAGGTTATTTCTCATCTGCCACTTGTGTCTTTTTTCCTTAGTAATAATTTTGGTATTCTTATCCTTTGCACTTATACTCCTTTTTTTCTGAGCTTCTCCAACAATGCCAAGGTATTTTCTTATTACAAGATGCATAGCATAAGCCAGCTCTGATTTTTCTCCATTTATTTTTCCTTTCCTGTGTGTACTAGTAAACTACTTTGGTTAGCTGTTTCCTCCTTAAAACTTTAGAATCAGTTAAAAGTGAAACTGAATTTACTCTAACTTCCGTCATGTTAGTTTCTAACTTTTTTTTTAATGTTTAAAGTAATAATTGAAGTATAGGATTATAAAGTAAAACCTCACTCACCAGAGGTAACTAACCCCACTATTAACGGTTTGGTGTCCTACTAGAATTTTTCCGTGAGATATTTATTAGACAATTAAATACATACACATATTTACACATCCTATTCTTTGCCTTGCTTTTTACACTCATAGACTTCTTCCTATGTTAGTACGTGTAAATTTACCCCATTTGTTCTCATGGCTTCTATTATAGTATTCCAGTTTATACACTTATTCATTCCTTATTAGTAGACATTTGGATTGTTGCCAGTTTTGTTATTATATCCAGTACTACAATGTGCATTTTGTGGCATTGTATATGTATTTTTGCCCACTTTTGTTAGTATAGTCATGTTAGTATAGGCATGCGTTGCTCATTTAACGATGGCTATGTAATCTGAGAAATGCATCATTAGGCAGTTTTGTCATTGTGAACATCATAGAGTGTACTTACACAAACCTACTACACATCAGGCTATATGCTATAGCCTAGTGCTCCTAGGCTACAAACCTAGGACAAACCTGCATAGTGTGTTACTGTTCTCAATACCATATGCAGTTGTAACACAATAGTAAATATTTGTGTATCTAAATATAGAGAAGTTTCCATAAAAATATGGTATTTTATTGTATATGTGGTACATTGTTGACTAAAATGTGCTATGCATGACTGTATTTCTATAAAATAGTTTCTTAGAGGTGAAATTGCTGGGTCAAGAAGGTGTACATTTTAACTTTTGGTGGGTACTTCCAAATTGTTCTCTGAAAAGATGTTGATCCAGTTTATGCTCACGTCAGCAGTGTATGAGGATCAGTGCTTATTTCCTCACCTCTTCCTCAATTCTGGATTTTATCCATCTTTAATGAAAATACTATCCTTTATTTTTATCTCCTTTGATTTTGTTTAAGATCGATATTTTTAACCCTTTTCTATATGAAGATTATAAAATACTGGTTTTCTTTGCATTTAAACTGTACTTGCAAATGATAGGCAGTGTCTCATGGCAAGTGATCCTTCTCGGATACTGAATGGAAAAGAGATCAGCCTGAAGTTAAAATGTCATATTAATAATTCTCAGAAAAAAACTTGCTGTGACTAAGTCGACAGTATTAGCATTTCTTTCAAGTATGTTCAATTATTTAATAAAATGTAATGTCATAAAGGCTGTAATTCTTAACAAATGATTTCTGTTAAACACACTGATTATCCTAATTTTAAAGCTTTATTAAGGAGAAAAATAAAGAAGTACCATTCATTAGGTTGGACATGTTTCCTATCAGAATGTTCTTACCAACTTAAATCTCTCCAGAGATTTAAGGAAAGAAATCTTATAGCTTCATCATCTTATTTATAATAAAGTCTGTAGGTTTGGTTTAAAGATTGTTTAATTATAAAAGGCCTATGCCCACAGCTCTTCTCTGTCTTTTCAAAGTTCTCACTTCTGCCTGTTCTGTACTCCCTAAGATCAGAAATCATTTGCAGAATTCTGTGTACCATGTACTGCACTGGTCGCTGAGATCTAGAAATGCACAGGGAGTCTCCGCCTTCAGTGAGGATGCGTGTATGCATGACACTGAAGGGGGAATGATTAACTATGTTGAGAGAGGAATAATGTTCCTTCTAGAAAGTGAACGCTGAGCTGTATTTTAAGGGATCAGTAAGTATTAGCCAGGAAAACAAGACTAGGAAGGGACCTTCCAAGACAATAGGATAGTATTTAGTAATTCACTCAACAGTTTTTATTGAATACTTATTGTATGCTTGTTCTCACCTTAGCACATTTGCTCTTGTTCTCCCTGGGATACTATTCCCCTAGATCTTTCTGGTTTTTGGTTTTTTTGTTTAACTCTACCATCTTTCTCCACTCAAATGTCACCACCTCAGAAATGCCTTCTCTAACCACCTTACCTGAACCTTCCCATTTTCTAATATACATACTTTATAGTAATGCAGAATTTTTATTACCTAAAGTTAATGTATATTATTCATATATATGTATATTATTTATATAAAATATTTGAAATTATATATTTGTTATTTCTCCTCTTTTTCATGAAGGCAAACTTAATCTCTTAATTGCTATTTCTCTAGTACCTGGCATATACTTTCTCAAATTTTTTTTTGTTTTTGAGACAGAGTCTTCCTGTGCCAGGTTAGAGACTGGAGTGCAGTGTCTCTTCACAGATGCAATCATGGCGTGCTACCCCTTCAAACTCCTGGCCTCAAGCAATCCTCCCACCTCAACCCTCATGAGTAGCTGGGACTACAGGCATGTGCCACAGCACCCAGCTAATTCTCTTTTTTTTTTTTTTTTTTGAGATAGGGTCGGTCTCTGTCACCCAAGCTAGAGTGCAGTGGTGTGATCACAGCTCACCAAAGCCTCGACTTCCCCAGGCTTAGGTGATCCTCCCACCTCAGCCTGTGTGAGTAGCTGGGACTACAGGTGTGCACGTCCACACCCAGCTAATTTTTGTATTTTTTATAGAGATAGGGTTTCGCCATGTTGCCCAGGCTGGTCTGCAACTCCTGGGCTCAAGTGATGCATCTGCCTCAGCCTCCCAAAGTGCTGGGATTACAGGTGTGAGCTACTGCACCCAGCCCCAGCTAATTCTTACATTTCACCTCTTAATAACTCTGAGCAAGATATAGGACGTATAGTGTCTCTGCATTTTATATCATTAGACAACCTGAAACCTGGAAAGTTTATTTGCCTAATTTCAAATGGATAAGTAGGTTTAAACCATGATGCTTTGACTCCTGTTTAATACTTTTTCTACTCTCTTATGCTGCTGAGATAACTTACTTAGAAATTCAGGAAAGAACTTTTGACCTTTCTAATCTCTTGTTATTCATAGTAAAATCCTGGATATCTCATTTATAGGGATTCTATTATCTCATCTGAAACATACAGTGAACCATTTTTCTCCTAAAATTGGTTGCTTGCCTACTATAAAATAATTCTGAGGCTGGGAGCAGTGGCTCATGCCTGTAATCCCAGCACTTTGGGAGGCCAAGGCAGGCAGATCACCTGAGGTCAGGAGTTCAAGACCAGCCTGGTCAATGTGACAAAACCCTGTCTCTACTAAAAATACAAAAAATAGCCGCATGTGGTGGTGCACACCTGTAATCCCAGCTACTGGGGAGGCTGAGGGAGGAGAATCGCTTGAACCCAAGGAGGCAGAGGTTGCAGTGAGTGGAGATCACGCCATTGCACTCCAGCCTGGGTGACAGAGCAAGACTCTGTCTCAAAACAGTAAAATAATTTGAATTGCCCTTTCTTTTAAAAGGTATTTACCTCTATCCAAAGCAAAAATTTTTTTAATATATGCTTTTGCTTTTTTTTAAGAACAATCTTTATTCCATTTTTATGAAATGTGAAGTTAAAGCCCCAACTCTTTTTTTTTTTTTTTTTTTTTTT
>NC_037679.1:52629607-52649183 GCF_003255815.1 Theropithecus gelada | reverse complement strand
GCCGGGCGCGGTGGCTCACGCCTGTAATCCCAGCACTTTGGGAGGCCGAGGCGGGCGGATCACAAGGTCAGGAGATCGAGACCACAGTGAAACCCCGTCTGTACTAAAAATAACAAAAAATTAGCCGGGCGCGGTTGTGGGCGCCTGTAGTCCCAGCTACTCGGGAGGCTGAGGCAGGAGAATGGCGTGAACCCGGGAGGCGGAGCTTGCAGTGAGCCGAGATCGCGCCACAGCACTCCAGCCTGGGCGACAGAGCGAGACTCTGTCTCAAAAAAAAAAAAAAAAAAAAAAAAAAAAAAAAAAAAAAAAAAAAAAAAGAAAAAGAAAAAGAAAAAAGAAAATTATATATATACACACACACACACACATATTTTTTTAAAAAAAGATTTACAAATATATATATAATCTTCTATACATGCAGAAATCTAAAATCAAATTTCAGCACAATTTATTGTAAAAGTTTTTTTTGGTTTGTTTTGAGGGTGCCATTTACTGAATCACAGCAACATAACCATAATGGTTGCTTTTCTTGCAATAATATTGATTTCAAATAATGGGCAGCTGCTCCTAAGCCCCTCCTACAAAAGTGGCAGAATCTCAATCTCTAGAACCCTATCACAATGCATTATTCTTCAATACTCCCTCTAAATGCACACAACAGCCATCTATACATTTCTATGATACCCTCAAATTTACTAGTATAGTTAGCATGCTAATTAATGCTCTAAAGATGGGTTATAAAAGCTTATTCTACAAAGACACACCAACAGTTGACAGAGCCACACATGGTCATTCATAGATTTGAAATTCCTTTCTCTGAGTAGATTAGATTTTCTGTATCCATCAAGATGCCAGTCTGTTACATTAGCGATGACAGAGATGAAGGAAGATGCATTCAACCTTCCAGATAAATCAGAGCTGAGACCATAGGAAAGATTTATGAAAAGGAGACTACTCATTCTACCAGGCTGCAGAGCCAGACTTGGAGCACACTCAGACCCCAAAGCCAACGCTATTAGTGTGGTGAGAAGTGAAGACATCTCTTCCTACTCTATTCAATCTATCTTCACACAAGCATTCTTCCTACTACACTACTAAATCTTACTCCCTCTTTCCATGTATTAGACGATTACTAGAATAAAACACCACTCACCTGGCACTGTTGAAGAGTTATTTTGTCTTTTCCTAGATACCTAAGGTTTTAAGCATTTGGAGAGAAGCATTTATCACTTTAAGAATAGTGTAGTGGCCAGCCATGGTGGCTCATGCCTGTAATCCCAGCACTTTGGGAGGCTGAGGTGGCTAGACCATTTGAGGTCAAGAGTAAGAGACCAGCTTGGCCAACATGGTGAGACCCCGTCTCAACTAAAAATACAAAAATTAGCCAGGCGTAGTGGCATGCACCTGTAATCCCGGCTACTTGGAAGGCTGAGGCAGGAGAATGGCTTGAACCTGGGAGGCAGAGGTTGCAGTGAGCCGAGGTCGCGCCACTGCACTCCAGCTTGGGCGACAGAGTGAGACTCTTTAAAAAAAAAAAAAAAAAAAAAGTCTGTGAATTAGAATGATCTATTGCAAGCCCGCTCAACCTGTGGCCCGTGGACTGCATGCAGCCCAGGATGGCTTTGAATGCAGCCAAACACAAATTTGTAAACTTTCTTAAAATATTATGAAATATTTTCGCAATTATTACTTTTTTAGCTCACCAGCTATCATTAATGTTAGTGTGTTTTATGTATGGCCCAAGACAATTCTTCCAATGAGGCCCAGTGAAGCTAAAAGATTGGGCACCCCAGGCCAGGTGTGGTGGCTCACGCCTGTAATCCCAGCATTTTGAGAGGCTGTGGGCAGATCTCGAAGTTAGGAGATCAAGACCATCCTGGCCAACATAGTGAATTCCCATTTGTGTTTCAGCTTTTACCCTTAAAGCTGCAATTGTCATGGCTTGGCTCATATTCTCTACTAAAAATACAAAAAATAGCTGGGCCTGGTGGCATACGGCTGTAGTCTCAGCTACTTGGGAGGCTGAGGCAGGAGAATCGCTTGAATCCAGGAGGCAGAGGTTGCAGTAAGCCGAGATTGCACCACTGCACTCCAGCCTGGTAACATGGTGACAGAGCGAGACTCCAAAAAAAAACAAAACAAAACAAAAAAAGATTGGGCACCCCGATCTATTGTATAGAATCTATACCCTTTATCAACGGACGGGTCCTCCTGGCTGAGGATGTATAAGAGAGTGCTGTTCAAGGGCTATCTAATGCAGTTATGCCTTCAGAGGCTGTAGGTCCCTGGGCCCCGAATTCCCATTTGTGTTTCAGCTTTTACCCTTAACGCTGCAATTGTCGTGGCTTGGCTCTAGGAACTCCAACCACTATATAGATACCACGTTCTGTTCCCGGGAAGGGGAGGGGAGGAGCCATCCAGAGAACCTCAAGTGATCCCTAAGAATGAAGAGGTTTATTTTGAAAATTGTAGCTATTTAGAAACCGTTTGTTGTTGTTATTTTTGAGATGGAGTCTCGCTCTGTCACCCAGACTGGAGTGCAGTGGTGCAATCTCAGCTCACTGCAACCTCTGCCTCCTGGATTCAAGGGATTCTTTGCCCCAGCCTCCGGAGTAGCCAGGACTACAGGCACACACCACCATGCCCAGCTAATTTTTGTATTTTTAGTAGAGATGAGGTTTTGCCATGTTGCCCAGGCTGGTCTTGAACCCCTGACCTCAGGTGATCCACCCACCTTGGTCTCCCAAAGCACTGGGATTACAGGTGTGAGCCACTGCACCTGGCCTACTTATAAACTGTTTTGAGGTTGCTGTTCTTTCTTCCCAAATTATCATGAATCAGGATATCATGAATGGTTAAAACTACATGTTAACCTACTTCTACTACACTTAACCAAAATTAGGCCAGCAGTGTTATTAGGAACACCCACTATGCACATAGACATTTTACAAGAACATAGGTTGTGAAAATGGTTTGATACATGCTAAACAGCTACCTACTATTATTAAGAAAATTAGTACTTCTTTTTGGACTACAGAGGCACAGCAGACCAGAAATAACAGTTCTTTCTTCCAAACTATGTTTAGCTCTAAGTTATATGGGATTGGTAGATAAGTATTATCAATAATGTGGTAAGTCAGGTTGACCATGGCATTTTTACCTAGCAGGTCAATGTTTTAAAGTGACTTAAGCTTTTTTCAATTAGAGAAAGTCTTAAGTTATACAAAGACCCTAAGAAAAAAAATAATGATCCAATGCAAATTCGACATTAATGCCTGGTTTTATGATAGGAAACCTTCTGGGAGAGCTGGAGGCACAGATGAAGAGGTTGGTGACACTTCTCTGTGTTTAAAAAAGGCTTCCAGGCCGGGCACGGTGGCTCACGCCTGTAATCCCAGCACTTTGGGAGGCCAAGGTGGGTGGATCACACACAAGGTCAGAACAAGGCCATCCTGGCTAACGCAGTGAAACCTCGTCTCTACTAAAAATACAAAAAATTAGCTGGGCATGGTGGCGTGCGCCTGTAGTCTCAGCTACTCGGGAGGCTGAGGCAGAATGGTGTGAACCCAGAAGGCAGAGCTTGCAGTGAGCCAAGACAATGCCACTCCACTCCAGCCTGGACGACAGAGCGCGACTCCGTCTCAAAAAATAAATAAATAAATAAAAATAAAAATAAAAAATAAATTTAAAAAGGCTACCTTTGGATAGTACTTATTTTTGATGAAAGTGTTCTCCATTTGAAACAAATACTTCAAGAACTTAACTCTGAAGAACTATGAGCCCCAGAGCATATGTGTGAAAAGGATGGACTGACTGTTGATTCTAAGTATAAAAATGCTAGTGGAGATTTAACTCTAGTAATATTTTGTATTAGTATTGTTGTTCATCAGAGCTCTGGTTTTAGGTTTTCAGACTCAACCTTTCCCACCAAAGCTTTACTGCATGATTTTGTACAACTCAAGATTTTTCAGTAATATATATTCAGCATTGGCCGGGCGCAGTGGCTCAAGCCTGTAATCCCAGCACTTTGGGAGGCTGAGATGGGCGGATCACGAGGTCAGGAGATCGAGACCAGCCTGGCTAACACGGCGAAACCCCGTGTCTACCAAAAAAATACGAAAAAGAAAAACTAGCCGGACGAGGTGGCGGGCGCCTGTAGTCCCAGCTACTCGGGAGGCTGAGGCAGGAGAATGGCGTGAACCCGGGAGGCGGAGCTTGCAGTGAGCTGAGATCCGGCCACTGCACTCCAGCCTGGGCGACAGAGCAAGACTCCGTCTCAAAAAAAAAAAAAAAAACAAAACATATATATATATATATATATATATATTCAGCATTATAGCAGACTATCTATAGAAGACAGCCCCTGGCTCATAGAGCTTAAAAGCTAATTAGGGCAGCAAGTTCTATGGAAGAGTAGTGGTTAGTTTTCTTTTCTTGTCTTTTTTTTTTTTTTTTTGGAGACAGGGTCTTGCTCTGTTGCCCAGGCTAGAGTGCAAAAGCATGATCTGGCTCACTGCAACCTCCGCCTCCCAGGTTCAAGTGATTCTCATGCTTCAGCCTCCTGAGTAGCTGGATTACAGGCACATGCCACCACGCCCAGCTACTTTTTGTATTTTCTATTTTTAGTAGAGGGTTTCGCCATACTGGCCAGGCTGGTCTCGAACACTTGACTTCAGGTGATCCGCCCGCCTGGCCTGTAGTGGTTAGTCCTTAAGACTGATCTGTTAATGCCTCTCTTGCAAGTATGTCTGGATTCCACCCAGGATCAAGTCATTCTACTTCTCCCCTTAGCAGTCCAAACCTATTTTGCTGCCAGATCACTCTCAAGCTTGAATACATCTAATATCTAAATGTTCTTTGTTCAAAACTAAGAGTTCCTTTCTTGTGTAGCAATTTCTCAACCTTACATTTAAAGTGTTGCATATTTCAACTATTACTTATCCTATGCCATCCCTAAGCTGCAGCCAAATCTACCACAGCCCCAAGTCTTGTTCTATTTGAGATGAGTGGTCCCTCCTTTCCTAGTCATCCACATCCAACTCCAAATGACTCACATTGGATCTTAACCCCAGAATACCCGACCACACTTTTCCCTTACTTTATTTCCCTTTCCATTGATCACTTATCCAAACTTCCCTATAGAATGTTTCTTAGGAGCTAAGATCTCATCTCTTCATCCCCTTTTAAACGATCATATATGCAAATACATTCAACAGAATCCATTTCTGATTACCTATTTGTAAAAGCACTGTCATCTTTCACTGTACAAGCACAGTACCCAGCTACTCTAAAGGGCAATTAGTTGTGGGCCTGTCTAGAAGTCCAGCTGCCAAAACTAAGGTGCTTCCCCACAGAAATAACTAGCTGGGGAGGTAGGTCAAATAAACAAAACATTTAGAAACAAAGGACCAGAGCTCAAAAGGATCTGCCAGCTTCTGTGACCTTGGGATAGGTTACTTCTGCTACCTAATTTCTTCCTAAACAAATACTAATACGTATTTACCCTACAGAGCAGAAGAAGATAAAATGGAAAATATTTAATATATAAAAAGCCACCTTAAAAGAATAACTCTGCTCTTAGAACAATCTTCTTTCCTAGAACAATCTGTTCTAAAGTAGAAACTTACTGAGAACTTCAGTACAGGAACAGCCAGATGGGAGCGCCACATAGCTTTTTTGGGGTCAAATTGCAATTACTCTTTTACTTCCATTTGTATAAACATTTCATCCTCAAACAAAACATATATTTAAATCTCCCAACCAGGATCTAGGTGTTTTTCATCCAGTAGAGGGAAACAGTTGTCACCTATTAACTAGAGAGGTGGGTTCAAGCTGGTTTTCTAGACTCTCCTGGGAAGTCTGGCAATGCAATTTCAACAGAGTGAAGCCAAACTCATAGAGAAACAATAGGATCTCCAGGAAAGCTAACAGAGTTTATTCTGTAATCATCATGTAATAGATAGAGCCTCAACCACGCACAACCACAGAAATGAAAATTCTGAAGAGCTAAACCAGATGTTAAAGTTGGCTGTGCATTTCACTTAAGGAGAATTCTAGAGTCTTCCCTCAGATCATATCCTCTAACAAGACGACTCACTCACTTCGATCCTCAACCTACAGGTTATCTGATTTACAAAGTTTTACACAATGGATGTCTCTAATATATTCTCCAAAACTTGCTCCCTACTTCACCTTACCTAATGACACTGGTCTCTTGACTCAACTACAGGCCATGAATTTAGTATTTATTACAGTAGAAATAATATCCACGCATAAAAATAACCATTTATTTTTGTTGCTAAAGTAATTCCTAAAGCTTCTATCAGACTTTGCTTTACCATAAGCGCAATATAGATCATCATTTCAATTTCCATCACTCATATTTTCCCCTAGAGTCTAGTATTTTTACAAAGCCTGAATTCCAAGTTCACATTACGGCAATACTTCAGTCGCCACTTTCAGAAAGGCTTCCAAACTTAGCCTCACAAAAATCTCAGTCATTCAAAAACAGAGCCCACCATCAAGAGTAAGGACTGGACCCTGACTGAATCCTGACTCTACCACTTCCTAAATGTCTCATTTGGGAAAGTACTTATGCTCTGCAACGGTCTCCTTACCTATAAAATGGGAATAACTTCACTACCTCCCAGTGTTAAAAGGATTAAATGTATATAACAAGTTTTCTTCTGGCAGTGCCTGGCACATGGTAAGCACTCAATTAAGAGTATCATTATACGATATTGAGAAAACCAGATAAGATCCTAGACCTATCTTGATCCCTTTTGGCTATCATTTCTTTTATATTTAAAGTTTACTACTTTGCCTCAACATGGCCCCTTTCCGCTAAGGCTTTATCTTTTTTACAGAACACACTTAATGCTTGTTGACTTATTCACTTTGTAACAGTTAATAACCTTTCCCTTTGCAGTTTCTAGCTCTCCTAAGCAGACCCATCTCAAAGGCTGGGACCGTATTTCTCTGGACACTCGTTTGCTTCAGGTATAACACGTAAAGGCTACGAGTGAGCACAGAGCAACCCATCTAAAGGGCTTGGTTTCTTTTCAAAAAAAAAATAAAGGCAAAACAAGGGTTAAAGGGCAAATTTCGAGAACGTTTTGTTAACATAACAAGAACTAAGCCACTGAGTGTATTCTAAGTCATACTCATCACAACTACATAGGGACTAGCAGTAAGGAAGCCATTAAATTCCCATCTCCAGCCTTAGCCTCGTATTTTATACACGGTTGGTTACGAAAGCAGAACTCAGAGTGTTAATTTTTTTTTACCTGTGTAATTTATCTTAAGAGTGGCAATACCAAAAGGCTACTATTGCCCTAAGCAAACTTCAACAGTGAGCCATTTTAAATAAATATGACTGAATTAAGTAAAAATCGCTCTCCAGGGAAACCCCAAGGGTCTCATTCTCAGCCCAATGCAGATGGTAAATTACACAAGGACTGCTCTTAGAACGAGAAAGGCTGCTCCTTTCCAGATGTCAAGTCAGAGAGCAAAGAACCCTTTACACAGAAGCTGAGAGCTGTACATTACTGTCTGAAAATGGCAGCTTTGCCCATCTCTAGTCCATCGTCTCCCTTTTGGCATTATTCCACATTTTTCACTAACCATCTTTCTGCAGTCAGAAAACTTTAAGAAAGGAAGGCCTTTTTTAAAATGAGGCATAATTATGCCAACAGCTAGCGGGTTCATGGACCCACAAGAATTGCCAAGACTAGACTGCTGGGTCCTCAATTCCAAGCACGAGGACTGTCTGTTACTCCACAAACATGCTTAGATCGAATCCGAGACCGCAAATGGCTGTAACATGGAAGGAAAATATGTAAAAGAGGCACAAGGGCTCTGCTGCAACACTCACGCCATTTCCACCCTCCTCTCGCTGAGCACTCGAGGTTTATCCGGCTTTCAACTCAATTCGCACATTAAGATGGTGACTCCCGCTAGGCGAGACTCACACGGCCCGGGACCTTCCCGGGGACCAGGCGCCTTCTCGAGTGCCCAGATGGAGAAAGTGGGGCTGGGCGAGCCCCCTTTGTCTCCTCTATCAGCCCCGAGAAAGGAAGGAAGAAGGGAGGGAGGAAAGGAGGGAGGGAGGAAGGGGGCTAATCCCTCCCAGCCCCTCAGCCTGCGCCCGGGCGGGGAGGGAGGGGAAGCACCCGGGCCCCAGACCCCGGCGCTCCGGAGGGCAGCGTGCGCCGCTGGGCGCCCTACCTCGTCCTCCTGCTCGCTCCGGAAGCACAGGCACGCCGCCCGCTTCTTGAAGCCCTCGCGGTCGTAGGTCCGCGTCTGGTTGGGCTTGAACTTCATCATAGAGGCAGGCTCCTGCTGCTTCTGCTGCTCCGGCCGCCGCTGCGGGGGCCCGGCCGCCGCCACCCCGCCGGGGAGTGGGGGCGAGGGCGAGTCGGGCGCAGGGGCGCCGGGAGCGCTGGTCAGTGCGGGAGGTGCGGCGAGGCCGGTCAGTCCCGGGGCCGGCGGCCGCTCTGACGCGGGCGGGACGGGACGCTAGCGCGGGTCACTGGAGCCCGGGTGCCGAGATGAAGGCTCCGCCTCTGCCCGGGTGTCCGCCGCTCTCCATGGAGCCCGACTCCCGCTCGCCTCCGCTCCCTCCGGCCGCAGCCGCCAGGGGAAGGGCGGCTCGAGGCGCGCGCCACGCGGAGACAGTTGCGCGAAGACCCGCTCCCACTGAGCAGCAGCGCCGTGGCGACCGCGCGCCGCCCCCTCCGCTACTGTTTAAGTGAGGCCCACACGCGCCCCGCCTCCCCCGCGCGCCACTGCGCCTGCGTGCAGAGACCGTTGCAATGGGGCGGGTGGGTGGGGCGGGGGAGGTAGGGGCGGGGCCTCGGCCGCCGGGTGGGCGGGGCCGCGCGCGCTCCAGGGCTCGAGTTCGGCGAGGCCCTGGGACTGACTCTGGAGTCCAGCGTGGGATGACCGTGCCCCGGAAACATGCCAGTGAATGGAAAGAAGCCAAGGTCCCCTCCCTCCCTGCTGATACCCTCGACTTTGCCAATGAGGACCCTAAATACCAGCTCCACTACAGGGGTTGTAACTACATACACCCTCACCAAAGTTGCAGCCTGGCCAGGAAATGCCAGGGGACTTTGCGACGATTGCAGACTCCGCGGTGACTGTGTAGATACGTCCAGAATTCGCCCGTGTAGCGCGGGGAGAGGCGAGAGTGAAGGCCTAGAAAGGTTAAGACGTTAAGTGGTTTTTTTTCCTTTGTTTTCACAAATGAGGAGCAGACAAATTTCCTTTTTTTTTTTTTGTATTTGTATTTTTAATATTTGGTTGGGGATGGCTTGTATTTTTTTAAACAGTCAACTCTAGCTTAAACATTTCTTTGAAGCTATCGATAACATCCCCCACTTTGTGCCACCTTCCGGAAAGTATTAATACTGGCAATGGCTAATAGTTGCGAAATGGTTTTCATGTGGATCTCTTGCTAAGTAACAGTACAGCTGGATGCTGGGGCCACAGCAGTAAAATATAATGGGATTTCTGATATCAGGGAGCTTACAGTCCCTTGGGGACTTGGAACAAACAACCTCTACACTTCAGAGTGTTAGAAGGGCTAAGATAGGAGCCAGGAGGCCTGGTCTTAAGGTAACTCAAGAGAAATCCAAACTCAGGCCATCCTGCCCTTCCACGGAGGCCCAGGTTGCTTGGGTCCTGACTTGATTGGTTGGTTTTTCACCCCTGGAGGGCCTATTGTGTGCCAGGCACTGGCATCTAACAAAACCAGTCAGCCCGTGCCTCTCCAGGAGCGTAGGCACCTGAGAGCAAACCGTCAGATATTAAATGATCACAAGTGTACACGTAAAACTACAAATGTAATGGGGTCTAAGGTAGTAGAGGGTTTCAGACGGAGATTTGACCGGATGTGCAGTCAGAAAAAGGTTATTGGGGCAGCAAGGCAGGAGCTGGGAGCTGAAGGAGGAGGAGCTAAATTGACCAAGAGCTTTCAAGGCAAAGGGAACTGGGATTTCTGCAGAGCCCAAAGTGGGAGGGAGTGAGGAGAGTTCTCAGAAATGAAAGAAAAGGCCAGTGTGGCTGCAGAGCGGAGGGAAGCTGGTTCCGCCTCTGGCAGAGGGGGCTGTAAAGCCTGACTGAGAGGTTGGAGACTCTTGGAGAGCTCAGAGCAGGCACTGGTCTTTCCTTTTTAGTCTCCAACCTCCTTTAGATTTGGGACTGCTGCATCTAACTCATCTTGTTGCTCCCAGAGCCCAGCAGATATGTTTGTAGAATGAGTTAGTGTTGAATAAATAATTTGAAGAATGAGGCTTCACCACATTTAGAAATCTTATCAAGGCTTCGCAGAGATGTTTTCCAAGTCAATGATTTCTTATTGAAGGCACTTGAAATTTATATCCAGGATTTACAAACACAGGCAGAACACATCTAGCTGGGAACGCCATTATGGCTAATATGTGATTATTAGTTTTGGATAATTGGTTCACATCAATAAAGTTATTAATCCTGGCTTGGTTGCACAGGCTGGATTGCAATGGCGCCGTCTCAGCTCACTGCAGCCTCCACCTCCCAGGCTCAAGGGATTCTCCTGCCTCAGCCTCCTGACTAGCTGTAACCACCACAGTTGCACGCCACCATGCCTGGTTAGTTTGTGGATTTTTTAGTAGAGATGGAGTTTCACCATGTTGCCCAGGCTGGTCTCGAACTCCTGAACTCAGGCAGTCTGCCCACCTCAGCATCCCAACCTGCTGGGATTACAGGTGTGAGCCACTGCACCATCCTCACTATGGTCTTTTTTATTTTTTATTTTTATTTTTACTATGGTCTTTTTAAATGACAAGAGATTCCATTTCCTTTGTTTAAAACCCTTCAAAGATCTGGCTTCTAGTTGTTGCTCAATAAATACTAGTTGGCTGAATATTTGTTCACTCAAGTCTTTCCCATTTATTAATTACATGAGGGAAGGCATGCATCAGAATTAACTGAGAACAAAAGGGAAGATGCTTGGAACCAAATCACAGAAGGGAGGAAAAACAGCAGCACCAAGTCAGTGAGTGTGAGCCACTTGCTTCAGCTTCTTGGCCACTGGACTTGGTTTTAAAATCTTGGCTTCAGGTCTCGCATGTACCAATTACTACAAATATACTCGCTCTCTCTATATATATGTTATGTATATGCAAAAACAGTATATATTAGTTATATATATAACTAATTACTACCATTGATATTTGCTTCATCTCTGAGCCTTGTCTTTTCTTACCTCTTAAATGAACATAATATGATTTATGACATCTGGTACAAGGCTTAACTAAGATACCAGAGTGAGTCTGAAAGTGCTTTGAAACTGCAAAACATTTAGAGAAACATAAGATGTTATTAACAAGGAAATTTCCACTGGAGATCTCTCCCTCTCTTCCTTTTCCTCAAAGTGTGGAAGAGTAATTGAGAGGGCTCTGGATTTTAACACTGTGGAGGGAAGGATCTTAGATTCTGCAATGAATTAAACTGCAGAATGCTTTCATAATATAAATAACCACCTCTCTCCCATACTTATTTATTTGGTTGGTTTTTGCAATTACTGGGGAGAGATCTAACAGAAAAGGAAACTTATTTGACTAAAATGAGAGAATAGGCTGGGCGTGGTGGCTCACGCCTATAATCTCAGCACTTTGGGAGGCCGAGGCAGGTGGATCACCTGAGGTAAGGAGTTTGAGACCAGCCTAGCCAACATGGCAAAACCCCGTCTCTACTAAAAATACAAAAATTAGCTGGGTGTGGGGGCATGGGCCTGTAATCCCAGGTACTCGAGAGGCTGAAGCAGGAGAATCGCTCGAACCAGGAGCCGGAGGTTGCAGTGAGCCAAGATTGCACCACTGCACTCTAACCTGGGCCACAGAGTGAGACTCTGTCTCAAAAAGTAAGTAAGTAAGTAAATAAATAAATAAATAAATAAATAAGAGAATAGCAAAAGGACAAATTACAATGCTAGGTGTTCATTTTTCTATGTCAGTTCCTCAGTATCAGGGTGCACTGCCCCAGCTCAAAGCTCCCTGCTTAGTATTTAACACATAATATGCATCTGAAATGTGCTTAGGCACTTTTCAAAGTTTAGATCATATCTAGCCAGATCACGCTTGAGATAGACACAGGTTTGTTTTTCCTCCTCAGATCCAGTAAAGACTGGGCTACACCGGCTGGTTCACTTGGGGATCAGAGTCCAATTTCAGATTAATCTTTGTTTAGTTCACTTACCACAATATTGTCTTACCTAGAGCTTACTTTATACAGAGTTATTTCTTATGCTATTTTCATCTATTTCTAACTTTCAGAAAAGGAAACAGTTTAACATTGGATGAATAGGATACTTTTCTCCCTCACGGTATTTTAACAATGTTATCAGGGTATCTTGGAGGAGGCAGGATCCTCAGCAATGCAGGACACTTGTTGCTTTCTCTTGCAACTGACTCAGAATGTTACCATACAGTAAGTTCCTTTTCAAGATAAAACTGTGACAATGACAAAAGTCTTTTCCTATGTCTTCCTAATGATCATAATGGCTATTCTTTATTGAGTGTTAACCAGTGCTGGGTGCTTTGCATGATCTCATTTGACTGATCCCAGCATCAGCCTTATGAGGCAGCTACTATTTATTGTCCCCATTTACAGACTAAGAAACGGGGCAGCCTTCTTTGTATGCTGCCCAAGTTTTTACCTCCTGCATTATATTACTGTGAGCTTGTCCTGTTGCTTCTATTACATGGTAATTATTAGTTTGTATGTGTTAGATACTAACCCAGGAGTTCCTTTAATTTTTAAATGAAAGGGGAACTTTGTTTTTTAAGGGGGTGGATCCAGAAGATAAGCTCGTAAGGTGAGAAATGGAAGTAGAAGTCTTGATTACAATTTTACTTAATCTAAAGTGAATTTTTTTCTCTTACAAAAGAATGGAGTAAGCAAACTGAAAATTAAAAAGCTGTAAATTAAAAAGCTTTAGGATTAAAAATTTGAAAAAGGACTAATCAATCTGACCAGCATTTGCAAAACTTTAAAAGCAGACCTTCTGGTTTGACTGTTTATAAACTTCTCTTTCATTGAAATAAAGAAATGATTTTCAGATTTACAACTTATTACCTATTTTTCTCAATTCCCATTTACTGCAGAACATTTTTGCAAGCATCATGTTTATATGCAGCTCTCTGTGGCTAATGAATATGTTTACTGGAAGTACATTTTTTCTTTCCTTCTTTATCATTCAGGGAAAGGTATATGCCAAGTAGTTATCTCCTCGCAAAGGCATGACTTGACATTTTCATAGACTTCTTCAGAGCAGCATTTTGAACTCTTGCATCATCTGGAAATGGTTGTTTTTGCTACATAACAATTTTTTTATTTGAGGGCAAAGGCTAAAAAAGGACAATGTTGCCCATAAGAGGCATGCTAATTATCACAATAAATGGACATTGGTTTTTTGGGGATTTGTTTGTTTGTTTGTTTGTTTGAGACGGAGTTTCACTCTTGTTGCCCAGGCTGGAGTGCAATGGCACGATCTCAGCTCTCTGCAACTCCAGCTTCTGGGTTCAAGCGATTTTCCTGCCTCAGCCTCCCGAGTAGCTGGGATTACAGGTGCCTGCCTCCACGCCTGGCTAATTTTTTTTTTGTATTTTTTGTTTGTTTGTTTGTTTTAGTAGAGACAGGGGTTTCACCATGTTGGCCAGGCTGGTCTCGAACTCCTGACCTCAGGTGATCCACCCACCTTGGCCTCTCAAAGTGTTGGGATTACAGGCGTGAGCCACCACATCCAGCCCTTGTGCATTTGTTTTTGAGACAGGGTCTCACTCTGTTGCCCAGGCTGGATGGAGCAATAGTCTTGATCATGCCTCACTGCAACTTCTGCCTACCAGGCTCAAGCGATCCTCCCTCCTTCTCAGCCTGGAACTGTAGCTGGGACTACAGACATGCACCAGCATGCCCGGCTAATTTTTGTATTTTTGGTAGAGATGGGGTTTCGCCATGTTGCCCAGACTGGTCTCAAACTCCTGGGCTCTAGTGGTCCTCCTGCCTCAGCCTCCCAAAGTTCTGGGATTACAGGTGTAAGCCACTGTGCCTAGCTGGAACCTTGTTTTGATGCAGATTCAAACAGACCTTATTTTTTTGAGACAGAGCCTCACTCTGTTACTCAGGCTGGAGTGCAATGGCATCCTCTTGGCTCACCACAACCTCTGCCTCCCAGGTTCAAGTGATTCTCCTGCCTCAGCCTCCCAAGTAGCTGAGATTACAGGTGTGTGCCACCACATCCAACTAATTTTTGTATTTTTAGTGGAGATGGGGTTTCACCATATTGGCCAGGCTGGTCTCCAACTCCTGGCCTCAAGTGATCTGTCTGCCTCAGCCTCCCAAAGTGCTGGGATTATAGGTGTGCCACCACACCCAGCCCCAAACAACAAACTTTCAAACAATTGTTTAATATGACTAATTTTTCCCAATAGGCAAGCAAAGATTTTTAAGAGGACATTTGTAAGGACAATTAGGGAATGTGAACACTGAATATGTGATGATATTAAGCATCTATTGTTGCTTCTGGGGCAGTGTGATGATGTTCAAAACAAGGAGTCCTTATCTTTTAAGCATATGTACTAAAATATTTGCAACTGCAGTACTATGATGGTTAGGATTTCCTTAAGAAAAATCTAGGTGGTTGGGGGCAAGGAAAATGAGTAGGAGTGTGAAGGAAGCTAGATTGGCCATTAGTTGATTATTGTCATAGTTGAGATATGGTTGCGGTTGCATTTTTTTTTTTTTTTTTTTTTTTGCATTTTTTGAAATTTTCTGTAAGTGTTTAAAATAGTAAGTTGTAAACCATTAGGAAAACTGGGGAGAGGAAGAATGAGAGGAGAAGAGGGTGTTTCATATGTTTTGTAGACATGGACATGAATCGCCACACTGCTAGAATGCAAGTTGTGTACACTTGTTAATTAGAGCCTGGAATGGCTGTTTAGAAACTTATTTGATCAAAAATAGAAAAGAACAATATAACTTCATTAGTTTGGTTCTGGATATCTGAGTTGACCTCTTTCTCCCTTCTATCTAAAAGCTGAAGGGACAGCCAGGCGCAGTGGCTCATGCCTGTAATCTCAGGACTTTGGGAGGCAGAGGCAGGTGGATCACCTGAGGTCATGAGTTCCAGATCAACCTGGCCACCATGGTGAAACCCCATCTCTACTAAAAATACAAAAATTGGCTGTGTGTGGTGGCGGGCGCCTGTAATCCCAGCTACTCGGGAGGCTGAGGCAGGAGAATTGCTTGAACCCAGGAGGTGGAGGTTGCAGTGAGCCGAGATCATGCCACTGCACTCCAGCCTGGGTGACAGAGGGAGACTCCATCTCAAAACAAACAAACAAACAACAACAACAAAACCCAAAAACTGAAAGGAACATCTTCACTGGCACGTATCAAAAAAATCCTAGATTATGTTACAGTCATTTTGTTACTATGTTGGGCCTGGCCAACCTCAGGAAACAGAAACTCTTTGACCTTCTCCCCTCCTTTCACTTGCTCCAAGGTAGGACTGTAATCTTTCCCCACTTTTCTGATTGTGGTTCCTAAGACCCTCATTCCAGAGAGGGTTCCACCCTATACCCTGGGGGAAGGAATGCTAACACCATGAAGATTCCATAAACACACTGGGTTCAGAGAGCTCTCAGATAGCTGAACACATGGAGGTTCTTAGAGGCCGGTGAACCCAGAGAGGGCATGGAAGCTCTGTGCTCCTTCCTTGGGCACTGCTCCTGGCATATCTCTTCATCTGTATCCTTTCTAATATCCTTCATAATAAAACAGTAAACATAAGTGTTTTCCTGAGTTCTGTGATCTGCCCCCAGCAAATTAATCGAACCCAAAGAGAGGGTCATGGAAACCCCAACCTGAAGCCGGTCAGTCAGAAGTTCCAGAGGCCTGACCTTGTGACTGGTGGGGGATGGGGTGCAGCCTTGGGGGCTGAGCCCTCGATTGTGGGATCTCACACTATCTCTGGGTAGATAGCACCAGAATTGAATTCCAGGACACCCAGCTGGTGTCTGCTGCAGAATTGGTGGTGAGGAGAAGTCCCCTTATTTGGTCACAGAAGTCTTCTGTATTTATGATTGTTGTGTGAGAGCGGAAGAAAAACACAATTTGAGGATTTTCTGAATGTATGTGCATTGTTTTTTGTAATTTTAAAAAATACTATCACCAGGCACAGTGGCTCACGCCTGTAATCCCAGCACTTTGGGAAGCCGAGGTGGGAGGATCACTTGAGGTCAGGAGTTTGAGACCAGTCTGATGAACACGGTGAAACCCCTCCTCTACTAAAAATACAAAAATTAGTCAGGTGTGGTGGCAGACAACTATAGTCCCAGCTGCTCACGAGGCTGAGGAATGAGAATTGCTTGAACCCGGGAAGTGGAGGTTACAGCAAGATGAAATCTGAGATTGCACCACTGCACCCCAGCCTGGGTGACAAAGCAAGACTCAGTCTCAAAAAGTAAAATAAAATAAAAATTAAAAAATGCTTTAGGTTACTACCAGCGGAAATCCCTCTGAGGGCCGGGCACAGTGGCTCACCCCTGTAACTCCAACACTTTGGGAGGCTAGGCGGGTGGAGTGTATTGTTTGAGCCCAGGAATTCAAGACCAGGTGGGGCAACATGGTGAAACCCCATCTCTACAAAAAATACAAAAAATGAGCTTGACATGGTGTCATGTGCCTATGGTCTCAGCTAATTGGGAGGCTGAGGCAGGAGGATCTCTTGAGCCTGGGAAGTCGAAGCTGCAGTGAGCTGTCATTCTGCCACTGCACTCTAGCCTAGGTGACAGAGTGTGACCCTGTCTCGAAAATAAATTAATAAATAATGTTAAAAAAATAATTTTAGTCTGGGCATGGTGGCTCACACCTGTAATGCCAGCACTTTGGGAAGCCAACGGGGGAGGATCACTTGAACCCAGAAATTTGAGACCAGCCTGGGCAACATGGCAAGATGCCCTTTCAGTAAAAATAAATAAATAAATAAGGGGCCTCTGAAAGATCATGAACCTCTTGAAATTGTCAATGAAAAGAGTCAAACACTGTAACATATTTGAAGAGGTTTATTCTGAGCCAAATATGTTTGGCTAAGGCTTAAGACAGCCTCAAGAAGTCCTGAGAACAGGTGCCCAGGGTGGTTGGTTGCCCCTTGATTTTATACATTTTAGGGGGACAGATAATCTCTCCTGGATGAAAAGATTTGGAAAGGAAAGGAGATTTTCTACAGAATGTAGATTTTCCCCACAAGAAACAGCTTTGCAGGGCCATTCCAAAATACATCAAAGAAATGTATTTTGGGGTAAAATACTTAGATTTCTTTAAGGGCTTGTTATTTGTCATGTGATGCTATACTAGTGAGGTTGAGATTTGGTATCTTATACTAGAAGAGTCTGTTTTGTCAGTCTCAGGATCTCTGTTGTAATGTTAATGCTGGTCAGTTGAATTATAAAGGGAGAAATTAGGAGAAACTTAGAAACCTAAGAGGTTTCCTCATACCTTTATAAACAATCTACAAGAGATTCAGGGAGTGATGGGCTCTTGCTTTTCTATTATTTACTTACTCTTATTCACTACCTTTTTATTTTTCATTTTATGACAGAAGGAGAAGGAGGGGGGACAGAAGGAGAGAGGGAAAGAGGAAGGAGAGGGAGAGGGAAAGACAGGGAGAGAAGGAGAGAGGGAGAAAGGAAGAGAAGTAGGAGAGAGGGAGAGAAGAGGAAGAGAGGTAGGGAAATGGAAGGAGGGTGAGGGAAGGCAAGAGTAGGTGAGTGTGAGCCAGAGAGAGAGACAGAGAGAGCACACACAGACTTACTACATTGATGAAATTATATTCAAAGCTTCAAAATTTTTAGGGAATAAGCACAAAAAAACTATTCTTTTTCACATGATAGTAATGCTTGCAACCATATCATACAAATGTAGATTATTTTAGGGTCAAGATGTTCCAAAAAATAGTAATATTAATATTCAATTTTACAGTTCAGAGAATAAGAGCAATTTATTTCAAAGATTGGATGAATTAGTGGGACTGGGTCTCCTGGAACATCAGATGAATGTTCATTTCAACACAAATATGATGGGAAACACTACGAAGGACATAACAGATATAAAAGACAATTATGAACCTCAAGACACTTGCTATCTTTTGGGGAAACAGGAAATAATATAAGGGAGTACAGCAGTGTCAGGTATAGTCTTGAAGTGAGTATTGTCAAGTGTCAACTTGCAAACACATTCATAGGCTAGTTGAGGGTTCTTGGAAACGGCTCTTCAACAACAATAACACTGTGTGCACACACATATCCCAAGTGAAAGTAGCTTTTTTTTTTGAGACAGGGTCTCGCTCTGTCACCAGACTGGAGTGCAGTGGCGCAATCTTGGCTCACTGCAACCTCCACCTCCTGGGTTCAAGCAATTCTCCTGCCTCAGCCTCCCGAGTAGCTGAGACTACAGGTTTGCGCCACCACACCCAGCTAATTTTTGTGTGTTTAGTAGAGATGAGGTTTCACCATATTGGCCAGGATGGTCTCAATCTCTTGACCTCATGATCCCCCCACCTCGACCTCCCAGAGTGTTGGGATTACAGGCATGAGTCACAGCGCGCAGCCAAAAGTAGCTTTTAATATGACTTTTCCTTTCTATCTTTTTTTTTTTTTTTGAGACGGAGTCTCGCTCTGCCGCCCAGACTGGAGTGCAGTGGCGCCATCTCGGCTCACTGCAAGCTCCGCCTCCCGGGTTCCTGCCATTCTCCTGCCTCAGCCTCCCGAGTAGCTGGGACTACAGGCGCCCGCCACCTCGCCCGGCTAGTTTTTTGTATTTTTAGTAGAGACGGGGTTTCACCGTGTTAGCCAGGATGGTCTCGATCTCCTGACCTCGTGATCTGCCCGCCTCGGCCTCCCAAAGTGCTGGGATTACAGGCATGAGCCACTGCGCCCGGCCTCCTCTCTATCTTAAAAAGAAAATCAGTAATACCTTCAAGTATGATATAGAGTGGACATGTCCTCTTTCTGTTGTATGTACTCAAAGAGTCTTATATTATAGGTTTATAGAAAGTCATATTATTTACAAAGGGAGGCCTACATACACAGACGCATTTTCTATAAGGCTCAACTTGAAAAAATTATATAATTTTTAAAAAATATTTATTTATTTATATTTTTTGAGATAGGGTCTCACTCCGTTGCCCAGGCTAAAATATAGTAGCATGATCACAGCTCACTGAAGTCTCAACCTCATGGACTGCATCTATCCTCCCACCTCAGCCTCCCAAGTATCTAGGATTACATCATGCCTGGCTAATTTTTGTATTTTTTTGTAGAAACAGGGTTTTGTCATGTTGCCCAGGCTGGTCTCAAATTCCTGGGCTCAAGCAGTCCTCCCGTCTTGGTCTCCCAAGGTGCTGGAATTACAGGTATGAGCCACCCAGCCCTTTGTATTTTTAGTCATTTTTTTAAAAGCATTGTTCTGGCTGGGCGTGGTGGCTCACGCCTATAATCCCAGCACTTTGGGAGGCCGAGGAGGGCAGATCATGAGG
>NC_037679.1:52622375-52629207 GCF_003255815.1 Theropithecus gelada | reverse complement strand
AAAAAAAAAAAAAAAAAAAAAAAAAAAAAAAGCATTGCTCTGAGTTTGGTAATGTTAAGATAAATATTCACTTATTTAATTTAAACTGCTCGTAGTATCAATGTTTCCACATTTAAGAGACACTGGCTGGGCACGGTGGCTCACGCCTGTAATCACAACACTTTGGGAGGCCGAGGTGGGTGGATCACCTGAGGTCAGGAGTTCAAGATCAGCCTGGCCAACATGGTGAAGCCCTGTCTCTACTAAAAAATACAAAAATTAGCCAAGCATGGTGGTGCATGCCTGTAGTCCCAGCTATTTGGGGGCACTGAGGCAGAAGAATTTCTTGATCCCAGGAGGTGGAGGCTGCAGTGAGCCAACATCATGCCACTGGGCGACAGAGCAAGATTCTGTCTCAAAAAAAAAAAAAAAAAAAAAAAAGGCCAAGCATGGTGGGTCACGCCTCTAATCCCAGCACTTTGGGAGACTGAGGGTGGGTGGATCGCCTGAGGTCAGGATTTTGAGACCAGCCTGATCAACATGGCAAAACCCCGTCTCTACTAAAAAAAATACAAAGATTACCCGGGTGTGGTGGCATGCGCCTGTAGTCCCAGCTACTTGGGAGGCTGAGGCAGAAGAATCACTTGAACCCAGGAGGCGGAGTTTGCGGTGAGCCGAGATGGCGCCATTGCACTCCAGCCTGGGTGACAGAGTGAAACTCCATCTCAAAAAATAAAAATAAATAAAAAATAAAAATAAAAAATAAAAAAGAGATGCTGGCTTTTCCTAGTTTTGTTTGTCATTTAAATCTCAACAGATTTTCAAATATGTTACTTTATATAAAGATTAATCTTAATTCCTCTTATATATACTTGGAAAATGAATGCTAAAGTCATCTTTTATTCCTACTTCTATGTAGGTTTTTTTTTGTTTGTTTGTTTGTTTGTTTGTTTTTTAAGAGCAACGTCTTGCCCTATCACCCAGGCTGGAGTGCAGTTGCTTGATCTCTGCTCACTGCAGCCTCAACCTCCCAGGCTCAAGCAATCCTCCTGCCTCAGCACCCTCCACCCCTACCCCCAAAAAGCCCTGCTAATTTTTGTGTTTTTTGTAGAGACAGGATTTTGCCATGTTGCTCAGGCTGGTCTCAAACTCCAGAGATCAGGCAATCCACCTACCTTGGCCTTCCAAAGTGCTGGCATTACAGGCGTGAGCCATCTCACCTGGCCTATGTAGGTTAATTAGATAAGAAATTTTAGGCCGGGCGCGGTGGCTCAAGCCTGTAATCCCAGCACTTTGGGAGGCCGAGACGGGCGGATCACGAGGTCAGGGATCGAGACCATCCTGGCTAACACGGTGAAACCCCGTCTCTATTAAGAAATACAAAAAAACTAGCCGGGCGAGGTGGCGGGCGCCTGTAGTCCCAGCTACTCGGGAGGCTGAGGCCGGAGAATGGCGTAAACCCGGGAGGCGGAGCTTGCAGTGAGCTGAGATCCGGCCACTGCACTCCAGCCTGGGTGACAGAGCGAGACTCCGTCTCAAAAAAAAAAAGAAATTTTAAAAATCACCTGGGCCTGGTGGTGGCGTGTACCTGTAATCCCAGCTACTTAGGAGGCTGAGGCACACGAATTGCTTGAACCCAGGAGGCAGAGGTCACAGTGAGCTGAGATCACGTCATGGCACTCCAACCTGGGTGACAGAGTGAGACTCTGTCTCAGATAAAATAAAATGAAATAGATTAAAAAATTTTAAAATCCAAATCTGGAAAAAACCTGGAGATACTTTAAGGTAAACTACTTTGATATGTGCTTAAAGAAAATACTCAGGGTTTATGGCAGGTTTGAAAAGCTGAAGTATAAAACTTCCCTGAGATATCCAATTGCAGAGACACAACCCATGTCTCTATGGACTCTCTGCCAATGCCATCTGTCAAAGCCACTGTGACAGTTTAATCTGGTAGGTGAACACACCCTGGGCCAAAAGATGAGACACCCGGGTTCTGGTGGCAATGCCTTCACTCTCTTCGTCTGTTTTCTTCTCTTTGAAGAAAATGGGAGTAGTAACATCTGGCCTACCCATCTCTCAGGGTGTTGTGAAGACAAACTGTGATAAATAATTGGAAACATATTGGGCAAAACATGTAGAATGAATCAAAATTTGAAGATAACTTTCTAAGAAAAGAATCGATTTAAATGAAAATCAAATGTAATATAATAGTGCAGCATTCTATCTTCCCCAGATTGCTACAAAAGTTCAGGGACATGGGGCCTTAGGAAGACTACAAATTCTACATCACTTTAAAAGAATTCTCACAGCAGCGATTCCAGCCGTGTGAATTCTGTGAAATAACATCTGGCTGCCCACTCTATTGCTGGCGAAGTCTAAATAGCATAGAAAAAGAGGAATGATTTGGTGGAAAGACGCTTAGAGTAGGCAGGAGATTACTGTTAGCAAATGGTTGTTTAAATTCTTTGTTTAAGAAAGTGTTCTGCCTAGAATTGAAGGATTTGTGGTAAGCTTACCAGAGTCCAGTCACCATCAAAGGCAATGATGGCAGGGCAACTCTGCCAGGCACCACATTAAGAGCCTGAGTTCTTAACCTCACAACATTTGCCATATTTTTTCTCTTACCCCCAACTTCATGTCTTTATACCACCTCTTGTATATTTATTCTCCTATTCAAGACTCCTTTCTTTCCTAAAGCCTTCCCAGAACAAATCCAACCTTCACATCAGCATATGCTTAAGAAATACATTATTCTTGGGAAAATTGCAGAGTATTTCCTGCTTTTGTCCATAATTCAGTGATATTGTACCTGTTTTTCTTGGCTAAAGGAAACCAATGACTAAAATACTTTTGAACTACTGCTGCCTATACCTTCTTTAAAGAGGTCTTATTTTCTCATTGCTGGTAGTGAGAACTTTTAAAAGGTCGAAATCATATTATTATCCCAAAATATGTTCAGTTAAAAACTAAATGCCTAGTAGTAGAAAAATGGTCATATAAATTACAATATATACACTTCAAGGAGTTCTATGTAGCTATAAATGACAATGCTTACATAGTTTCTAAAAGCAAAGCAAGAGCTTGTTACAAGGTTAGATTTCTAAGTATTAAAGGTTGTATCACCTGGAGCAACATGGCCAAACCCAAAACCCATCTCTGAAAAACCATACAAAAATTATCTCGCCGTGGTGGCATATGCCTGTACTCCCAGCTACTCTGGAGGCTGAGGCAGGACGATTCCTTGAACCCAGGAGGCAGTGAGCCTGATGGTGCCCCTGCACTCCAGCCTGAGTGACAGAGTGAGTGAGACTGTCTCAAAAAAAGAAAGTTGTGAATACAATACAGTCCCAACTATATAAGTATCTTAATAGCAGAATTGACAAAATAGTTAATAATTTTTATTTTGGGGTTGACTATAAATTTTTTTTTCCTTATGCTTTCCTGTATTTCTCAAAATTTCGTCATGTGCATGTTCATTTGTACTGGAATATAGTCTGTATGTGTGTGTGTGTGTGTGTGTGTGTGTGTGTGTGTTTTCAGCCAGATATTAAGTAAATTGCTTTCAGATTGGTTAATAAGAATATAGTCAATCAGTCGTGGTGGCTCGCGCCAATAATCCCAGCACTTTGGGAGGCCAAGGCAGGCAGATTATTTGAACTCAGGGGTTCGAAACCAGCCTGGGTAACAAGGCAAAACCCCATCTCTCCAAAAAAAATTAGCTGGGTGTTGTGGTGTACACCTAAAGTTCCAACTGCGTGGGAGGCTGAGGCTGGAGGACTGCTTGAGCCTAGGAGGTCAAGGCTACAGTGTGCCATGATCATGCCACTGCACTCTAGCCCAGGCAAATGAGCAAGACTCTGTCTAAAAAAAAAAAAAAAAAAGAAAAGGAATTAAAACAGGTAATATCTCAATAATAATGATAAAAAATATATATAATATTCTTTGAGGAATGGGTGTGGAATCAATGAGTTCACTCCAGACCACTCAAGTTTAAGTGAAACCAGAGCTCAGCCTATTAGTCTACAAAGTAGGAAGTGGTGAGGTGACTCTAGCTTTGTGGTTAACTTCATTTAACCTCAGCCACTATAGGCATAGACCCCGTGAAAGCCCCCTACGATTGGCCCACCCCTTCATCCTTCACTATCTCTTCCCTTTCCAACTTCCTATTTTACTTCTACAGTTCCTTGATGGCCTAAATCAATGGACAGAAAGGGAAAGAAAAGAAATGAGGGAGGTCAAACTTTAAGGTATAGGAAAGATTCTCTTTTCCTTACTTCTATCTCTGCAGGCAGGAGAGGTCTTTTGGACAAGTTCTGAGAAATAGAACTATTTCATGTGGCTGGGAACTCAACTACCTTAGCCAATGGAGCTTGTGACCCAGTTGTGGGAGTGGAGTTGAGTTCCCTTTTATTTCTTAAAGTGATTTTTAAAAAGGCACCGGAGCATGTAACCATTTCTTTCTTTCTTTTTTTTTTGAACAACTAAAATTTTACGATAATGATTAATATCACCTCTAACATTTTGGGAACCTGATCAAGGCCTGAAGCAGTTTTTCTGGCCTAGGATTATTGTACTATCATATTCAACACAGGTTTATTGGCAAAGGCTAGCTAGAGACACAGGGCATATTTGGAGGCCCTCATAAAATCTCTATTAGCTCCCAGAGGACACCCCAAATTTTTTAGAAAACAAAAATGACATTTTGTGATGTAAACAATAATTTCTCAATCTTATTTAAAATGTTGGGAAGGAAAACTGTCTCTAGCCTTCACCGTTTATTTTGTAACATACAATTTGTGCCATTATAAGACAAGCCCCCTAAGTACTACTTGCAGAGAAGGAAAATAAATATTTGCAAGCTGGGGAAGAACAACAATAACAGATGCGTGTCCAGGGTATAACTCTCCCCAGGGCTCCGCAAAGGCTGGCAGACGAGGTCTTGACATAAGTTTCTAGGCAAGGTGGGGAAAGAAGGAGACGGACCCAAGCAGAAAAGATCCTGTTTAAAGGCATCACTGGGTGAAAGAGAACCTTCAGGAAAATGCAGGCTGCTTAACTGAAAATAGGTGAAGACAAGGCTAGAGAAGCAGGCTTCAGCTACTTCACAGGCTAAGGAATTTCACTCTATTGTAGACCAAGAGTATCAAAGTGACCTCAGAAAGTTTTCCCAGGCCGGCACAGCTGTTTTTAAATAATTTTTTATTTGAATAACTTTAGGTAGGACAGATCTTCTCCAGGTCCATACAGCCTCCTTCTTGGCCATATTAAACCCCATGGCTTCACACATTTGAGTGCCTGGTAGTGAAGGCATTTGAGATCTTCTCAAGCATCCTCTGGGGAGATAATGGAGAACCGTGGAAAGACTGGCATAGGCCAGAGGCATGATTAGATTTGCAATGTAGAGAGATCATTCAGGCAGTGAGGTGGAAATTAGATTTTGTGACAGTTGGCAGCACAACAAGAAGGAAGGGCTGGTCAGAAAGATATTAGGATGATAGTGTCCTAACTAGGACCTGGAACTGATCATATGTGGAAGATGAAGAAGGAGGAGGTCTAAAGGACTTCTAAGTTCTCACTCTCGTAAAGGGGTCACTGGTTATTATACACCCAGCGGCCAGTGTTATACACTGGTTGTTATATGGCTTTGCAAAAGACATAGCAGGTTGGAGGCAAGGAAGGGATGTTGAGTTCTGTTCAGGGATGTTAGACCAGGTAATTCTGGTGGCCCTGTGGGATGTTTTTGTCTAGCTATCCGGTAGGCTAGAGATACAGATCCATGGACATTTGTCTTCCTCTCTGCACCAGATCCAGACCAGACTGTTGGAGGTGAGTTTCTTTTGGCACTGTTTGTCCATTGGTTTCTTTGGCTGTATCCCAAGGAAAAGCTGGATTTCAGTTCTCACTTATTCCCACCTACTTCAGTTCTCAATTTGTATCCATCCTGCAGGAGTCTATTACTACTACTATTATTATTATTACTACTACTATTATTATTATTATTACTACTATTATTATTTTGAGATGGAGTCTCCTCTCTGTCACCCAGGCTGGAGTGCAGTGGCACGATCTTGGCTCACTGTAACCTCCGCCTCCTGGGTTCAAACTATCCTTCCGCCTCAGCCTCCCGAGTAGCTGGGAATACAGGCCCACGCCACCATGACTGGCTAATTTTTGTATTTTTAGTAGAGATGGGGTTTTGCCATGTTGCCCAGGCTGGTCTCAAACTCCTGACCTCAAGTGATCTGCCCACCTTGGCCTCCAAAAGTGCTGGGATTACAGATGTGAGCCACCATGCTGGGCTGTATCCTGCAGGAGTTTAGAGAAGTGTAATGATGTTTCATCTGCTTGTTACTGTTCCTCCTCTCTCCCATCCTTCAACCAACTGCCCATAGTTGTTTGCACTATTATTGTTAGGAGGTAATTGTGCCTGCATGGTTAACCACCCAGCAGCCTGTGCTGAGATCTGTGGGCTGCATGTGAACATGAGCTGCCATCAGCATGAGGTGGCAGACACCCAGTCTTGGCTGTGAGCACACCTGGCACAGAAGGCTTCTCTGTCACATGAAGACCAGCTGACTTATCTGGAATAAGCCTGCTGGAGGTGGTGGAGCTCAGACCAGGCTGCTTGTGCGTTTGGAACTAATGGCAAAACCATTCTTAAAGTTTGGCAGGACACAGGCAAAGAAACAGCTACTTCTCAGCCCATAAAGCATTTGCGTTGCCTTCAGGAATTTGAAACTTTTTACTGTGGACCTGAGAGGGGTTTGGGCACCAGAAATAAAATCTACTTCAAGCATGCCTCTAAATGATAAAATTCTTTTTTTTTTTTTTTTTTTTTTTTTTTTTTTTT